>NW_008585740.1:0-52506 GCF_000691845.1 Merops nubicus | reverse complement strand
CTGCTGAAGGTGAGGGTAGTAAAGCTGGCAGCAGGATTGGCTGGGAAAGGGTTAAAGTCTTCTAAAGCCTCCCACTCCAGTTCACCCCAGTACTGTTACAGTTTGGGGTGGAATAGTCCTCTGGATGTCTGCAGGAGCTTTGTTTTTAATGTTGGTTAAAGCCTAAGAGCTGGGATTTTTTCCAAGGCGTTTCACACTTTCTTTTGAGGTTGAGGCCAAAGTTTAGATGTTTCAATACCCAGTGTACAGGCTCCCAAACCCGTCCCTGGAGCTGGCCTGCATACCACTAATTCAACAGGAGACATGGCCTAAGTAATCCATGTTAATGATGTGCCTATTTAAACCATGTTGCCTGATAGGAGATGTCTGGTATCTATTAACCTGTGTACCAATTACACCCTGAAGATGGGGAAAAGGCTACTTTTCAAGAACATGGGCTATAAAAGATGCTCAGAAAAAAGTGTTAGTGTAATTTTCTTCGTCTCTGTTTCCAAAAGGGGAAAACTGGAATGCTATTTGGCAAATCTTAGGTAGCAGACATTAAAGAGTGGCTACTGTAAACAAGGTAATAGAAGCTATGTCATTCCTCCCCATTGCCTCTATATGCAGCCCTTTATTGAAGTTTCCTAGGAAAAGAGGTCTCTTGCTCTTGGCACGGATAAAAGCCTGGTTTTGAAAAAACCAAAGGGCCAGATCCTCAGGAAAGGTGGAAAGTGGAGTAGTCCTGTAGACCTCCCTGGATCGAGGTCAGCCGAGCCCAGCAGAAGCTGTGCCTGATTATCTGTGGCAAGAAGCAAAAGGGTGGAGAAAGTGAAAAAAAGGGGTTGTTACTGCTAAGCCTTTTACATCTGTTCTGTTTACTCGGAAAGCTCATTATTCCTTTTCTAGACAAACTAATCAGACTTGGAGAGATGACCTTGAGCACACGCACAAAGCTCCTGCAGCCAGCAGTCAGCTGTAATCAGCAGAAGTCTGTGTAGGGCTGTGGTCAGGGATCCGAATATTCCCTTTTCTTGGAATGCAGCTTCCCTGGCTTCCTCCAAGGGAAATGTTTGCTCCTGGCCCCCACCCGCTCTCTTCTGGCACCACCGAGCTGAAGCACTTGATGGCTCTCCTAGAAGAAATCATGGGGCCTTCCCTGCAGGAGAATGTGGGGTTGGGGTCTTTGGGTTTTTTTCTTAAAGGAGAAGAAATTTGGAAGCAACGCTATATTTTTAAGTTTGGCTATATTTAAACTCTCAGTTTCTTACCAGTTTGTTACCTGGTGTATGTTAGCAGGTTGCCAGGGAGTTCAGAGTGGCGATGTTGACATACACCTTCTGAGGAGCTGAGCTTTATGTTATGAAAAATGCCCATTTTTGCATGACCTCAGCCATAACCTCCTGTGGTCAGCGTTCATTCATTTGTTATGACAAACTTTCAGATATGCTAAAGTGAGCCTGGATCCTGCAATAATAAAATATTGATTTGGATCGCTGGGAAGGAGAAAGAGGCTGGTGGCTGGGGGAGGCAGAGGAGATTTTTTTCAAGTAAGAATTGTCTCAATAGCAATGAAAAGAGCTGAACTGAACTCCCCCTCTTTTTTTCTTTTTTTTTTTCTTCTCCATCAGTAGGGGCATATTTCATGAAGTCCCCATTGAGGTTAGATACGCTGAGCCTATTTGCATACTTGGAAGAAGTCCCCTTACAGAGGAGTACAGTGAATACCTCTGGCATTTCATATTTAAGTTCTAAATATAAATGCAGTCTAGAAGGAGTTTGTCTGTGAAACTATCCTAACTGCTTGCTTCCTCGCTAACTAGACTTCTTAATGACGTGATTTTCTATGCTAGGGAAGTTCTGATTATAATATAGGCGTAAATGTGCATGTTGTGCACCCTTGTTAATTGAAAGGCTGAATATTTAATGCGCCGAGGGTGCGCATCTATTTACCCAGTGCACAAGGAAGGCTGCGAACCCCGAGCACAAACAGCCCATAGATCCACGGGCCAAGACCTGCATTTACACTGCTTGGGATAAAGACAAGGACTTCTGGACCACTAGGACAATTTGGCATATCGGCCTGGCGCACAGCAACGTGTGATTAAAAAACAATTCCGCAGTGTGGATCCATTTGAATACCAAGTTATTTTATAAAGGCTGCACTGTGTGTTTTGAATGCACATTTGCTGTTATGAATAACAGGAATTGTTTGGCTTGGCCTGCCTTTGTGCCGGTGCCAGCTGGCACGGAGCGAAGCTGTGACACATGACACTACAGCTGTGTCCACATGTTTCTGCCTTGCAGTATCCACTTATATAATTTACTTTTTTGATCCACAGGCGAACTATTCAAGTGAGTATAATTTGCTTTTTTGATCCAGAGTCGAACTGTTTGAGTGAGCTCATCAAATTACACATGCCAGCCACTTCTATGAGAATACTTATTTTGCTATTGTCAAAAAAAAAAAAAAATGTATTTGTTATTAGTCACTTGTGGCAATGCAGCAACTTTATTAATCCTACTGCAGTAAAAGATACATTCCTAATTGAACTTGACTATTTATTCCACTTGATACACATAATTGCCAAGGCAATAGCTCAGTATTTAATCAAATGAGCCATTAAAAGAGTAACTAATGATGACTGTACTGTAACTGATAGACCAGACAGGGATGCTGCTTATGTTTTCTTGTTCTTATTTGCCACCGCAGTTGGGTTTGCAATTGGGCAACAATAACACACTAACTCCAAATTAGCAAGATGTTTTTCAGCCTGTTACAGGAACTCTTCTTATGCAATATTGTATTTAATATTGGCAGATTTGGAAAAATGTAGCTGAAATTGAACTGAATGTAAACTGAACATAGTACTCTGAAACTCTGGCTAAAGAAAACACACCAGCTCAATTCCAGATACCCAAGACTAAGGCAGGAAATGCAAAGAAAATATACAACAACTTTTTTCAGCTTGCTGGTAAAGCAGAAATAACATGGCACTAATATAAGCAACATTTTCATGTAAGCCTATTTTATTTTATTTACCTCTTCAATCAGAGTGAAATAGGAGAGGGCACGGATTTAGCTTTTTCCTCCAAATTTAGGAAATCCTACCCAAGGGTTTTATTCCCAGTGCACACGGAACTCTGCTGCGATATGCACTGTCTTGTGTTAATTCAGTGCAGCTTTTTGAATGTCAGGTCTTGTACAGACCAAAGTAGCTGCACATTATCTGCCGTATGGTCCTGGTAGAGCAACGCGCCACGTTACAGAGCCCGGGTCACAAGTTCATGGCAGAAATGATTCATGTAGCCTGAAGGAGGGAGCCTAAATTCAATACATGAGATCCGAGAAGAGAGCAGGGGGCTGATGCTGGTGGGTGCCCCTGTCCCAGACCCTGCCCCTGCTGGATCTTGCAGAAGGAACAGAGAAAGTAGGGAGAGGGGCAGCGCTGCTTCTGGTGTCCTGCATGCACGTGGTGACCTGAGCCATGATAAATATCTCTATTATATCTATATATCTCTATATCTCTCTATGTTTTATATATATATGCAAGGGAAAAGTTGACCTGAGTTTGAGCACAGTTCACAGAGTGCTGCAGTGAGAGCTGAGACATGCATGACAACTGAATATTAAATTCTGTTAGCACTTGGAGTTATTGGGCAGCAAAGAGCTTTAAAGAAACCAAAGCTATTGAGGTTTACAATTTTTAACAACAGAAAAAAAAAAAAAAGTAAGTAGAACTTTAAAAATCTGAGTGTTTTCTCAAGGCACTCAGTAAGTATTATGTTCTTGGTCAATAACATCCCCTTGATGATCACATTGACAACGTGTGCACAAGTGTACGTGGCATGGCAAATTGCAATTTAATGTCAAATGACAATAAAACAGTCGGAGATTATTCAGCTGAAACAAAATATCACTTTAATTAAGCATTCCACAGGATAGCTGTAGCAAAGACATTATTAACACATAAAGTACTGTGTTTCAGGTGAGGCTCGTGCTGTAAAAGAGAGAATTCAGAGCCAGGGCTGACAGTCCCTGTTTCACTCATCCCGTTGTGCCGAGGTACAGCAGCACACATAATCAGATCCAGTTGCCCCTGAAGCCAAAAGGGAGCCTTCCCTTTTTAATGACTCATGAGTTACCACACGTATTGAATTTGAGGCAAGACTTGGAAGAACATAATCTTAGGCTTAATGATGAAGTTTTGCGTGTTGGTTTGGTCTCTCTTTTTTTTTTCTTTTAACAGAGAGGTGAACCTCAAAAAATTTAGTAATTTAATTTCTGGGGCTTTCTCTCAACTCTCCTCATTTCTAGTGCCTGCAGCACAAGCCTGGAAATTTCAGGGATGGGCTTTTCCATGTGGGTTTTGGTGCATCCTCCACCCAGTCAGAGTGGGGAGCAGAACTCAAGACCTTTCTTGCTTGTTAATCAGTCACCATTAGGGTATATGTTGTATAGATACTGGAGTGAGAGAAAATAGCGAAAGCCAAGAAGTATGGATCTGTGTAAATACAGGCGTTAACTGAATGTTTTCCGAGTCACTAAAAGATTTCTCTCTGAGCCTTACAGTGGCTCTTGCTTCATTTTCTTGTTTACTACTTGTTTTCCAAAATAGGTTGGTATAATCAAGCCAAAACAGGGTAGAAGAAATACTTGCTTAATGTTGTTGAGAATTTTCATAGCCAGTTTCATCAGACAAACTTCAATCAGTGTTTGATTTCTTTTAGGATGCATATTTGTATGAAACTTCATATTTTAAAAAAAGCATGTTTTACTAGGGTGTGGAAGAAGTGACTGGTATCAAGGCTCAGCAGAAGCCTGAGGGATAATCCACACTCTGTATCTTGTTCCACAAGTTTTAAGCTAGGGAGGAACAAGTAAGCTGTAGGTATAGGCTGTAAGAAACAATGCCAGAGTAATTAAGTTTGCATTTTCAGGTATCAGACAACTCCCTTATATTCATTTATATGCAAGAAAAATTGCAAGGTGGCTTGGGTACTCCATGAAGGACACGAAACTTCTTAAGTGTCCATCTCAGCAGGATGTCTTTTTCTTTCCTGACTTTGGCTTCAGCACTTCAAAAAATGAACATGAATTACATTGCATGAAATACATACAAACACATGTACACGTCTGCTGTTCTCAGAGGGCTTGATCCCAACCCAGTTAAATAAATGCAACTGCTTGTGTTTTGGATCAGCTCCTGAATACACCAGGTCATTCCTACCTCGAGCTGTGCTATTTATACCCAAAAGCTGCCTCTTTAATAAGCTGTGAGTGTCAGATTTACCTATGGAAACAGAGTTGATGCATCCAATAAATAATTTTGTGCTGTGTGGGACTGTTGCATCTTCCCTGATAAAGTGCATCGAAGGAAGTGCAAATGACTTTTCAATACCTGCTGCATGACCATACAGAAATTTTCACTTGACAAAAGCACTGAATGGGTTTTGCTACAGCACTTTTTGTTTTAGGGAAAAGAAATGTCATTTGGCTGGGCGTGTATAGGATATTACTGGAAAGTTTTGCAATCTTTTGTCAATTTAGGAAATCTTCATGAAGTGGAAGAGTTCTTCATCGCCCTGTCTTTCTGGGTCTTGGCCCCCACAGACCATGGATAGTCTGTCATAGCAAGAATTATTCCATGTCAGCTTTGAGAGTTGTAAGGGAGTTGGTATGCATGTACTCTGTGGTGAGAAAAACAGGGACAATCTGTGGGAGAGGAATAGATGAGCAGAGGGAAATAGCCTTTTTTTTTTTTTTTTTTTTTTTTGTCCTACAGAATAGAATATTTCATTAATGTAATGAGGGTTTTTCCTACTTTTTTCTTGTCCTAGAACTTGATAGAAAAGTCTTAGGCGGTTCTATATATATTGTGAAACCACTTTTTTTTTTTTCCAATTGTTTCTTAATTTACTATTTGTCTTCACTCTTGGTGGAAACATCTCCTTTATCCATTGACAATATCTGATGTTTTGGTGTTGTCTTGTTTGGTGTTTTTTTCCAGTAAGAAATTATGGATACTGATTTTTCTCACTCCCCACTTAATGGGCTCTTAAATCTACAGTTTGAGCATTGAGCATCCCTAGCTAATTTGCTGCTGAAAATGTTAACAGCTTTTCCTTTTTTAACCAAAGTCATCTTGTGGTACTGTAGACTTAAACTCTTCCTTCACTGCTCTTACTATAATGTGACAGGCAAATGAGTTAAAGGGATTTGGTCAATTCTGCAATATTTAGAGAACCATAACTTGTAGTTGTTTGACTTCATATATGCCAGATATGAGCTGTTAATTTGGAAGACTTTTTTTTTTTTTAATGGTTTGAATTTTGAATCAAAATATGACTTGGAAGGGGAAAAAAGGTTGAGGGCTTGCTAAGTTGTTGGTGATCCATTTACTATCAGTGTTTCTGTGACATCTGGACATTTTGTCTTTCTCCTCTTCTACCCAGGTGTTGTGTGAAGAGCTTATATAAGTGTGTGTGTATATAAGCCTGAGTTTCTGGTTTGATGGCATTAAGATCTATAGTGGTCTACTTAGTCATACAATTCTGTCAGGAGCGACCAGAATCTGTCAAATACAAGTTACCTCCAACGTAGATGGAGTTTGGAATATGTTTCACAAGAACTTTAGGAGAGAGAAAGTGGCCTGACCATAACAACTGGTGGAAATGGTTCTTCTGAAATCTAGGGATAGGGGTGGAAGGAGAAAAATCAGTCACTGATGTGACCTAGGTGCTAGACTTAGATTTAAAGCAGCTTCGTGGGAGAATTTCTTGATCTCTCACACAAGATAAGTAAGCTTAGTCAAATCCTGGACAGTGAAGAAATGGGATGTTTTACCTTTGCTGTCTGAGAATCATGGTAATCAAGTAGCAGCCTAATGCTTTGGGACAAGATGTGACAGCTATTTGAAAAATGATTAATCGTTACAAAATTATCAAAAGGAAAAACAGGTCTTCTTCCTGGAGTTTTCCTAGCTCTGCCTTTGAAACTAGAAGTATTTATTTAAAAGTCTAACATTAAAAAAAAAAAAAAAAAAAAGAAAAGAAAAAGAAAACCACAGACTTGGTCTATTCCTTCCCTAAAAGCTGTTTGCCATCTAAACAGAGGTTTTTGACAGAAGCTTTTCAATCATCTCTACAGAAAGTTTTCAGAAACATTTGGTTGCTCTTTGAGCAATCTCCCTGGACAGATTTGTTTGAAGATGTTGTGGTTGATAGTTTAGGTGAGTGCTAAATAACTGTGGCTTTCCATTTTTCTAAACAAGCATGATACAATGCATTTCCCATTGGATTTCTAGTTGCAGTGGTTACCATTTTAGAAGCAACATCTGCCAACTGTTACCATACTGTGGTATCTGAGGTACCACACTTATTTCCTATTCTGAGGGCAGAGCAGACTATGCCATCTACTACAGAACTTTGAGGCAAACGTTGATTAATGTTGACTTTTTAATGGTAACCACTGTGATTTTTTTATTCCCATAATTCATGGTATTATACATAATAATATGAATATCACTGAATTATTTATACACTTATGTTGGTAAATAATGATGAGGTAATAACAATGAATTATTTCTATATTTACACCAGTAAATAATGACAAGGAAGAGAAATCATTTAGAGTAGGCTCAGTTTCTTTCTCGCCTACACCAATTAAAAGATATTTGCAAATGTATTTTCATGCCAAAAGAACAGAGCTGCCTTGGGGAGGTTTTAGACTCAAAAAAAAACATTTTAAAGTTATAACATTCAAGCAAAGACCCAGCACAACAGCGTAGCAGAAATCGCTGCAACAGTCCTTGGCTGTGTAAATGGAAGTGAAAGACAGGAGGTGCGTTTACAGACACATTGCATTGCTGAGACTCATACCAGGATATGCAGTTTGGGTTTCCACTTTTGGAAATGATATTCAGATGTGAGAATCTAGCGAGTAGCTGTAGGAAACCCCTGAAGGTGATAGAGATGAAGAACCTCCTCTGCTCAGTTTTGCAGAAAGGAAGATTGAGAGGTGGGTTGCCTTGAAGAAGCTCTCAGGGGAAGGAAGTAGCAAGCAATACAAAACTGTTTAATGTGGTGGATAAATGATGCAAAACTAAACTGATATCAGGGAGCTGAAATGAGACAAATGTAAATTGGGAACGTAAGCACTACTGGAATAAATAACTGCTCCAACTGCCAATATGAGACGTAGTGTTTTCCTTCCTCAAATCAAGACAGAATACTGTTTTCCAGAAAACAAGCTTTGAGCAGCAGGAAAATGGAGAGACACTAAACTCACCTGCTTGGAGTTTTGTGCATAGGTCAGCTACGTATGCCTAAACTAATGGTGGGTAATCTCCATTTCCCTGAATTCATCTGTAGCCATGCACATGATTTTGGCTGAACACAATTAGCAGAGTTTACTACAAGGGTAACTTCATCCGTGGCATTTCATAGCCTGCAATAAACAGTTTAGCCTGGATAAAGTCGTTTCCTCCCAACTTCACATGCACGGAGCTGTTGCGTGCAAGCAGCGTGTCTTGTGGGAGGTGTGGAGAGTTGAACGGAGTCGAGGAGGGTCTGGGATCCATTTCCAGCCCTGACACCAACTGGCTGTCTTCAGGCTATTCTTTAGCTGTCGAGTCCCTGCTTTTCTCACTTACAAAATTGGCGTAACAATATTTACCTCGTTTAGGAAGCATGTCATGATCTTCAACTAAAAATTTCAAGGGCTATTACTATTTATTGTTGTGTTGTATTTTTGACCGAGTTTGCTCAGAGCTGTTTCTTGGCACTTCTGCAAATGCCCCTGGCTTCTGTTCTGAAGGATTTCACAAGTTTGTGGATGGGAGTTGATTTTCTTATTCTCTAGTTCAAAAGAGGGGAGGGCCCCCTTTTGGATCTGAGAAGAAGGTGAAAAATGCAACTTTTTAAATGGTCAGATCCTGCTGTGAAACTCTGGGATATGGGATGACAGTCAAAGTTGTGCAACGGGCATCTCCTGGAAAGGAGAAACATTGAGGAATTGCTTCTTTTGCTTTTATAACTCTGCTCTCAGGGAAATTCCCTCCTTTAAAGCTGTTGTGTTACTTAAAAAAAAAAAAGACTGAGATTGCTTCCTGTAACTGTGGGAGATGCATTAGATAGGAATGTTTGCCAGGGTAGGACAGGAGAGGGTCAGAAGAAAGTGGTGATTGTTTGACTGCCTGCCTGATTCAAGGTGTTCAGCTGAAGCATACCTTCCCTTCATGGGTGGCCTTTTTCCAAAGGCATTTAAATGACTCAGAAGCACAAAGCCTGCCGACTTCCAGTCTTGTGCAAAGCACTGCTGCAGACCTGGGTTCACATCCTCCTTCTCCAGTTACCCAAGGTAGGTTCAACCAACTGGGGACTTGGGAGAAATAACACCAAGAGGGACATCTTCTGCACTACTTGTCCCAGCAAGTCAACTTAAAAAACTGTCCCTGTGATGAAGAGCAATGCCAAAAAAATGACTAGTGCCTGAACAGCTGCCTAGAAAAGCGGATGAAGCCGCCATCTAAACATCACCGCCTGCATTTTGAACTCCCTTATTGGAGCAAGGCTATTTTTGAAGAAAGAAAAACGAAATTAAAAAGCCAAAACAGGGTAAATCCTTTCGGAGTGACACTGCAGAAGCAAAGCTCCAGCTTTGAAATTTTTTCCCCACCACGACTATCATTAGCCAAGTCGTAATCCCTGTGAAAACCAAGACAAGTTAAATGGTAGCAGAGCTGTTGAGCACAGCTAGAAGAAGGTCTATGGAGAAGGAACAGCAAATCCCCGTGGGACTTTGTACCTGCAGAGCTCGCAGCCTTTTATCTTTCATTAGCAAATATTGTGTGTTATTGGACAGTGCCTTGCGCAGTTACTTACAGGAACATTTAATCAAATAATCTACTCCTCTCCCAGGCGGCTTAGACCACTGCAGTTTTATAGTTACCTACTTCAGCTGGAACAGTTCCTTTCAGCTGTAAAAGCAAATATGCAACATGGAAAAAAGTCTCGTTTTATCAAAACAGACAGAACTATTCCAGCTGCTGATATTAAGGTAAAAATAGCAAGGTTAAATGTTAAACAACCTCTGAGTGAACGTTTATAACTACAAAGAAAGCCAGACCGATTGCTCTGAAAGCATTTTCTTAAAAAAAAAATAAAAAAAATAAAAAAAGATTCTTGGTTTACTTCTCAAAAGAAAAATTCTTTTCCCCTATTGCTGATGATTAAATACAGTGGAAACTAGTTCCCTTGATAACAAATACATCAGTAATGTGTGGTGCTTCCTGCCCCAGCATCTTGTAGCTCACAAAAGTTTCCATGGCCAGATTTGAATGCTCAAAGTGCTAATAATGTCTGCTAGTCAGCCTTCCTACTGCTCAGAAAATTTCACTCCTGTGGCTTTTTGGCTTGTTTTGAGAAATCACTGTAGAGGTTAGTGAACTTTTCAATGTGTTGGTATTTAAACTGTGGTCAGACAGTGGAGAGAGAGAGAGAGAGAGAGAGAAAGAAAAAAGAAAAGAAGAAGAAAGAAGAAAAAAGTTAGTTCATAAAAAGATATCCCCCCTTAACAATTGTTTATATGACTATTTGCATGGGAATTGAACTGATTGTGAAACCTCCACATTAAAATGGAATTCCTCTGACTCTTAAAATATCTTGAAAAATATAGTGCATTAAAAGAAAAGATGCTTAAAACAATGCTGGGGTTTTGTTCCAGAGAAACATTTGGGCACTTTCACTGGGAAAGGAGGTTAAAAGGTTGTCAATGCTTTCTCCAGGGGCTCTGTCTGACAGTGAACATGTGTTTCCTCCCTTTAATCGGCTCGCCAGTAGCCAGAAAGCTGCTTGTTTTCTGCAGAGGTTGTCAAAAATGATTTCAGTCTGGAGACGATGAATGATAAAAGAGGTTTTCAAACACAGTTTTGCACTGTAGCATTTGCAGTCCCAGAGAGGATGGATTGTATTACAATCTCGGTGCAAAGGGCCATGTTCCTGTAGCAAGAAAACAGTGCCTCGTTCAACCTGTTTGATGCTCTCACTTACCTTTCAAAGTTGAAAAATAGAAGATGGACCTCAGCTAAAGGGGAGGAAAAAAAATAATCCCCAGAGCATGTTCCTTCTCTCTGGTAAATTAATCTTTGGTTCATATATTTAGTAAAATTTCTATTTTCCTCTTGCTGTTCCTGGGAGTCACGTTTCCTTCAGGAGTTTATAGAGTGCTCGTTCTTCTCCTGGATATTTTATATAGGCTGCAGAGCTGTTCCCTCTGCAGTAAAACTTTCTCCATGAAGACCAGGCCTATAGTCAAAAAACCTGACAACATAAAATACCAACTCACCTTAGCTTCCACTGAAATCACCCTTTCAGATAGCACTCAGCATCTTCCAGAGTTGAGTACCTGCATGTATGCAGAAACCAAATTCTTCATTTTGGGGCAAGAGTTTGAAAATCATGCAAGTAATACCAATAAAACAGTTTTTTGCCTGGAGAGGTTAGCGCTAAATCCAGAATCCAAGAGGGGATTTATGAAGCCAGCTGGACCCTGGTGCCATTTCCACTGACAGTATTGCTAACTCTGCAGGCTCAGAAATTCCATACGTAGGACCTTTTAAAAAAACAGAAGTGTAATAACATCAGCAGTGAGCCCTGCCCATGATACATGGCTTTGTTCCTGGACCCCTGCAGCCCGTACCCGATGCCTGCGTGGTGATTAGTTGCCTGGTCTCCCAAGCACATTGATTAACATGATGCTAGATGTCTTGCTGTTGTGTAAGCTGCTTTTTATCCAGAAATTCTTTCTTTCCCCCCAAACTCCAAATCAGTTCAGTATTTGATCCCACATCACAACCACTTTGGTCCCTCTCAGTGTTCCAACTTCCAAGTCCCATTTAATCTCTGCCACCTTTCACTTAATGTGAATTCTACCACCAAATCCTACTTTTGTCCAGCCTTCCCATCAACTCCATCCATCTCTTGGCTTTATACTCATAATTTTATCTCTGTTCTTCCTTGGCTTCTTCACCACTGCCAGTCAGGAGAACGTGCAGAGGGGAATAACTGCAAGTGCTCTTCATCCTCCTCTTTCCTATCCCTGCGTTTTTAGAAGTGAAGAGCTCAGGAGTCCTCTATCTGTGCTGACTGATGCCAGCTTCACCTCGTGAGGCTGGCAGGCAGTGGGAGGATGTCTCCTCTCCAGGCTGTTGTTGGCTGATGCTGGATTTGTGTCCCCCAGCTGGAGGTGCCTCCAGCTTTGCCAAAACCTGGGTAGGAAAAGAGCTGAATGGTGCAGCAGGAGTGGGAAACGCTTGGGGGGAAACTGAGCTCAGCGAATGCCCCCGAGTAAGTACTGTGCAGCGTGGGTCAGAGGCACAGAAGGAAAACAAAGTTTAGACATACTGATATATTTGGTTGCTCAGTGATGCTTTCCATGTTTTTCTGTTCTTTTTAACTGAGAGAAAAAGAGTGCAGCAGAGTTTGTCACAAGTTTCAGCAATTCTCCTTCCAGTTACGTTGCGCTACTGCTAACAGGAACTTCCTGTTTAGTTGCTACATTAAAAGGATGTATATAAACAAGAGAGTCCTAGAAATGGCTAAATACTAAGCACAGAAGGTTTTTATTATCATCCTTTCACTCTTGCACACGGGGAAGGCTTCATTCCTTCTTTTTATCTTCTTTTTTCTTTTCTTTTCTTTTTTTTCTGGGCGCAAGTTAATTCCAAAACATTTCTTGAGTGGTAACTTGTATTCCAGTTTTTATTATTTCTGACAATATTTTAAATAGTTGGAGTTGAGTTTTCTGCCAAAGAAAGGCAGGCTGTCAGGCGGCAACTGTATTGCGTAGAACCAAAAATTGAATATACGCTCAAAGCATACTTGGGAAACTTGAACACAGAACTGGACAACATCTTTTTTTCATCTGAATATGATTACCTTGTAAGCAGTGGAATGTCGTCACTGGGAGGTTTTGCTGCACGTATGGTCAGCCTGGAAACCTCTGTTGGTGCCAAAAAAGTGGATAACAGGTGCATGAAGAATTTGTTAATGTGCTTTGAAGAACCTGTGCAAAACAAGAAAGGGTGCATATGCCTGGGAAGTCCCCATTGGTCTCAACAGCATCTATGTCATGCTGTTTTGACTAGTTCTTGGGCAGCACTTTGAATATTTAAAACGCTATCTCAGCACAAAGCGTCATCGTGATCTTGGCGCCTCTCCCATTCCAAAGCTAAAGTGCCGGGAAGAGATGGGGCAAAAGCAACACATCCCACCAGGAGAAGATTCGGCTCCTCCTCTTCCTCACACTGAAATATTTGGCTAATGTCATAGAGATCTGGCTAAGTGGATTCAATCAACTGTTTTCACTCTATTATAGTTCATAATCCCTATTCAAGATGAAGTGCACTGCAGCCTAATGAATGTGGTAATGGAATCCTTGTGTATGTTTTTCCACAGCGGGGTGCAGATTAGCATAAGTGTCATATTCTGTTGGCATGCCTGCTATTATATCTGAGGCGTTGCACACACTGGGAATTTTTCAACTGGATAATAATAAGATGAATATGGTATGCACATGCACATAGAACACACGGGTTTTTAGAAAGTGATCTATAATAAATCTCACCTGGAGGGGCATTATGATAGATTAACTTTGCATTTTGGCTTAAAAATGCAATGTTTAAGCCAAGCGTATGGTAACATGAGTACAAAAGAATTAGATTAAATTTCATGCACACTTTTAAAGAATGTGGTCGTTTAGGGCTGCAGAGTGCTGAAGAGTACTCAGTAGGTCTTAGGGCTTCATATACTTTGTGTCTTCAAGTTCAGAAGCCCAGCTTGGCCATCCCCCTTGTTCAAAGCTGATTGTTGCAGCGCCAGGAGATGGCACACGGGTAGAAGAAAGCCTCTGGATGGTAGAAGTTCATGCATGTGCCTTTTTGGTCAGTCTCTGTTGGCCTGTGAAAGACAGAAGAAAACCCCGACTATCTTTATTTCAACAGCCCTTTGGTTTTACCTGCTGAATGGGTGGGTTTTTTCCACAGGCTGATCCAGCTAGGACTGAGCAGAAGTTCATGCTCAAACAAAACTCCCTCCCAAAACACAGAATCAAGTGGTCACCATGAAGCAGTGTATAGTTTTTGGTCTACATTTACAACCTCTTTGCTTCAAGTTGTAAGATGTATTTTTAATTACTTCAGGCATTTTAGTTTTCCTCTGGTTAAAGAAACTCTTGATGAATCTCCTTGCACATCACCTAGGAGAGACAGCACAGCTTATGATTAGTCCCAGAATTTATTACTTGATTATGGAAAGTGCAGGCCCGAGAAATTCATGCCACTTAAGCAATGGTTTAGTGTGACTAATCAAAGAGGTTTTCCTGGCACACGGGAGGTATCAATATATATAGACTAGTGTAGAAAAGCGTATCTTTATGCTTTTAAGCGTGGTGGCACGGTAACGGCTTAAGCATATTAATCAGCCCAAGGTAAGTGCTGCTTCTGTATCACATTTTAATCGGATTCTTTCTGTGGTGTTAGAGAAATTATATCAGTGGCTGCAATAACACTTAGAAAAGAAATTGTTTGCCAAGTGAATGAGACAATCGAACCAGTCATTCAGACCTGTGAATTAACCACGAATTTTGTGTACCGTTATTATCAGTACATTTCTGCACCTTCGCCACAAGTCAAATAATTTGAACTTTACTGAGAAGGTGGCAAGCCTTCAAAGGGTGTTAACGTTTGTTTGTTTGTATTTTTGTTTGATATTTAGTCTGCAGGAGCTTTGCTTTTAAAAGAGAACTATTATCGTGGGTCAGTAATCTGATATATTTTTCCTGAGAAAAAAGGCTTGAACGTCAGAGAAGTAGGCTAATATCTGTGATACAATTGAGTTGTGAGTGTTACTTTCTGTTGTTTTCCAAAGCCTGAATGACCTTTTCAAAACTCAAAGAAACCCGTGTCTTGCCTCTGTGTGTATTACCAAGAATTGGTTTTCTAGCAACTCCACAAATCTTGTTTAAACAACAACAACAAAAAATCCCACTGCTGGTTGAAAGCATGTAAATTGGGGTTTCTAATGAAGTTCAAGCACCCTTTACAATCACATCACTCCTTTCCTTGAGCATGGTATGAAGAGGCTGGGTGGCAAATGTATTTAAGACTCTGAGGAAAAGGGCTGTTAAGTCGACCTTGGTAACTTAACTGAAACAGTATATGTGTAAATCCATCGCAAATCCCTGGCCTTTTACAACTCCTGTCCCAATGGAAATCAGATCACAGAACTGTTTACAAGAGACTACGAGTCATTTGGATAAAGAGCCATGACAGCAGGCCCCATATTATTTGAAATTTTAGTAACCCAAGCCTAAATAAATATTCTAAAAGCAAAATAATAAGGATTAGGTAATTATTATGAGGTGATTATTCTTATAATATTTTGTATTTAGTAGAGAAGAACAATGTGACTGTAAATGTTGATGCTTTCCTTTTTGCAATGAGTTGTAATCTTTGGTGTTTAAAGATAACACTCTCATTTCAATAAAAAAATGCATATATATCTTTTACCCTGAGCTTTAGATGTTCTGAAGAGTAATCTTTAAAACTGCTAGAACTAGCGCCATAAAAATATTTTACAACATTATTTAATGTATGAGCTAATTCCCAGCTAATGGTCAATTTTTGCCATTTTTTTCTAAGTGGGGAGGGGAGGGTGGGGAACGTGCTCCTGTTCAGCCAAACACTCCATCAGCACAGGAACAAAAGGGAATCGCTTCAAGTTTTAGTGCTGTGAGTAACCTTCTTGGCATCACAAACAAATACTACATTTTCATCAGCACTTCAATTAATCTTCCTCAAATAATATTTTTATGAGCATATACTTGGAAATAGTTGTATTAAACTCGTGTAAGGGTGGGTGGTGGGTTTTTTCCTTCCTCTCCAAAGTCACTTTGAAATATTTACTGCAAACAGATGTGAGTGTACTAACTTGAGGAATTAAAGTTCTTTCTCAGGGAAATCATTTTTTTACAAATAATAATTGTAGAAAGGGAGGAGGTCTGCCTGTATGCCTGGTGTTATAGGAAGCCTCTGGATTGCTCTGAGTGAAATTTGCCTTTGGTGCTTTTTGCTATGATCAGGGCTGCCTCATTCTTAGATGACTATGCAGCCAACCCCATGGTCCCCATCCCACATGCCACCTACCAGCTGTGGCACTGCCACCAGCAGCTCTTCCCCAAATCCTTTCCACAGGGGAAGCCATGGGGAAAGAAAGAAGTGAAACCCACACACCATATTTTTCTCCAAGGTGAAACTATTGCTCCACATGGTCAGTTATGAAAATAGGCTGCTCATGTGTAGTGGTTTTGTGCCTCTGCTGCTGGCACAAGGCACCACAGCAGCCTATGGACAGGTTGGCTGGCTGGCGGCTGGTTGAGCGTGTGACATGAAGTCCTTGCTTTGCACCAGCCTGTGTACAGGGACAATAGCTGTGACCAGTTTGGTTGCCTGGAGGCTCAAGTTCTTTTCTCAGCCATTCTGTAGGTTTCTGGTGTCTGTCCTGAGTCCATGAGATTAGTGGGGTGTTTTGTCCTTGGAAAAGCAGAATTAACACTCTTGCCTAGTGGTGCTCGGAGCCTTAAGTTGTTAATACTGGTAATGTCCTTGGAGATCCTTGTAGGGAGGATGTTGTGTTAACTGGGTTTGTGATTTGGGAAAAGTAAAATAAGGGTCCTGATGAGATTGTACCTCTCGGGCAGGAGCATGGAGATGAAGGGCATTTACTGCCATCTATGGTGGTGAAGCGATACTGTGGGCACCGGCACCCCAAGCTGATACCACCAATGTACACCACAAAGTTCTAAGGTTTTATTTTTTTCAATGTTTGTTTTGTTACGTATTTTCCATAAAGCGATGAAGCCCAAAACACAACAGATATCGAGGGAATTTTTCATTTTCCTTGTGTAGAAAAAGACTCAAATGCTGTGCTGGGGTTTTTACAAGTCGTTTGTGTGATGCACTTGAAGGGCAGAAGCAAACTGAGTGTGTGGGGAAATCAGCATGCTCAGGTGCTGTCTCATGAAGCTGATCTCCCTCTGAAAAATCACAGGGGGTAACAGAGCTCTCTGTCCCACAGTGTCTTCATAAGCTGAGCACAGGTATGTGTGTATGCCAGGGAAGGTGTGTCCATATACAGAGCTCTTTAATGGCTGAGGCAGCAGTATGTGAGCTGCCACCAGGGCTGCAGAGATGAATATGTGCAGGGAAAAAGCTGTTTTCTGAAGACAACTGCTCCAAATGCTGTCATCCTCCCACTGTTGCTAACTCCAGCCTGCAGAACTGTGATTTTGAGGAAAATCCTCTCAAGCTCATCCCTCTGTGAAGAGCAGACACTGCTTCTCTCCTTACTCAGGCCTGTTTCCCACAGCTTGATCCAGAACAAAACAAGCTGGATCCCAAAGGCACTTGCTACTTGCAGGAGGAGTGGGGTGAGGACTGTGTTGCGTTATCTATTAGCTCCTCTTTACATCCATAAAGAAGTTTTTTCAGCCTGCAGCTCTATATGGTGAATGAACCTCAGCTGTATTAATGGCTGTGGGAAAAAGAGGGTCAGAAATGCTACCAAAATCTTGTCAAAGTATTGTGTCATGGAAATCACCCAATAGCTGCTTAGTGTGCTCTCTTTCCTCTACCCTCCTGGCCTGGACCACTGAAATTATTACAGCTTCAGCTCTTGGGCAATAGATGGCCCCTTGCTGAAAGCAGAGAAGTGGGTGGCAATCCTAATTAGATCCTGATCCTGGGGACCTAATGTTCCTCTTGTTTCCAGTCCCTTTACAGTCAAAAATCCCTGGATTAAGTGGAAGTTGGTCTGATTTGCAGTGTGAGGAGATTTGGTGTCAAGTCTGTGGCATCTTTGCAAGAGAAGCATTTGCTCTCCTGGTTGGCAGTACCAAGCCCAGCATATTCACTACCCTGTGGGAGTGGTCTATAAAATCTCAGATGGATTTTTTTAATTCTTGTCAGGCACATCACTGCAGTAGAGCTGCCCTGGAAACAATCTGTACCTGTGTCTTCACCAACTTCTTGTCTCCAGCTTTATCAGGAACAAAATGCTGTTCTTTGAGAGGAACGAAGGAAAGAATTGATGCTTGCAGGCATGAGAAGCTGCACAGAAATAGTCTAAGAAATATATGCAGTCAACTTCCCAACTGAGTGCTGAGGATCTGCCACCTCCCCTATCCATGCACTGTGGAAAGATTTCCCCTGGATTAGCTTTCATCTGCTTCCAATGGACAAAGTACCTGGTGTAGTGCCTGGACTGCATTAAATTTATATCTTTCAGCTTTCATTTCATCTGTATGGGTCTCCACTTTGCACACCATGAAAACAGCTCACAGGTTTCACCAAAGTGCTATAGTCACATGCATTCCTAACTCCAGCTAAAATGATGGGAAAGATGCATCCTTTCACCCATCTGGTCCTGGGTGGATGGCATCAGGGAGATCCTCACAACCTGCACATCCCCACCCAGCCCTGTCCCCCATCAGCTCAAGGATGCTGCCTGTCCCTGAGCTGCAAAGCCAAAGAATCCAGCAGTTCTCTTTTCCCACAGTAATTTACACATAAATCACTGGCAGTAACAATTTAGCATTTTCTCCTAGCATCAGCTAAATAATAGAGATGCTCTCCCTACTGTCATTGGGCTTTACTAATTTTAGCTCAGATGTAATTCTTATTTCTTCAGGAGAGCTATAAAACCTTCTTCCAGCTTTGCATTTTTATTCCTCTTTGAAGCCCAAACAAATTAGCAAAGTTGAGAACTTTATTTTCAGAGTTCATTAAGCCCTTAACAGTAAATCCTTTTCTCACGTTCCAGATGTTGTGGTTTCCTTGACCTCAGTTTATATTTCCTTGTGATGTGAACAAGGCAACGTCTTATTCTGGCCTTACCAGTTTCTTTGGAGTGTCAAGCAAAGGGAGGACACAAGTAATCTCCTGAAAGGTTTTTGGAGAGAGAATGAAAAAACCTTTGTGCTATTGTACCAGCCTGATGCTTCGTCTGAGGAGTTGGGCATAGCCTCTACTGCTTAGCACCCTGACCTATGCAGGGCTGTTTTTACATATCGAATGTATTTTTTACCAATATTTTTTTTCATCCTCCTCCTTTTCATTTTGAGTATTTTACATCTCAGAGGTAGAGCTTACCTGCATTTGGGCATGTCTAAAGTGCAGCCCTTGAATAACTTAAGCATGTTGTTCTGGCAACACATCAAAATCTGCACAAATCCTTCTTTTCCGCTTTGATGCTGCAGACCATTTTGAACACGCTAAAATTTAGCAGTTTGGGCAGTCCCCTGGATTTGAGCAGTGTCAATTGTGCATTACACACATTAATTAAACACCCAAATGTATCTATTCTTTCAGCCACGGGTGAATCACTTTAAACATAGTTTGTGCCTTTTTATCCTCTTCAAATGTTGGATTTTTGAAGACAAGCACCTGCAAGCCTTTTAGGAGGTGTTACTCCTGCTGTTACTGACATTTTAATAAATGCAGAAATAAATGCTACCCACCAAATTGTCTAATGTCAACACTTACCTCATCGAAAAAAGTGAGTCAGTTTGAGCAGAATTTATAATATGTGCTGTACCTATAGCCACCTAACGTGAAGCGCATCCAGTTTGTATCCATTTTTCCTGTTTTCTTTGAAACCATAGTAACTATCAGGCTGTGTTCATAAATATTACAATGAATATTTGTCTTTGTGCGCTTGCAGAGGGAAACATATGAAAAATGGATCAAAGACAGCAATTCATAAAGGGGGGGGGAAATCAGCCAACAACTCTTCCGTGTGGCGTATCAGTCTGCCTTCCACACGGGCGTAGATGCTCACTCTTGCCAGCAAATATTGTACAGTGGGGCAGGACAAATAGAGTAATTGGAGGGTAATGCCCTGCACCAGTATTTGGTGACTTCTTGCTTAACAGAGCACCTCAAAGTATCACCAAATGTGACCAGTGAGATGCTGCTTTGATCTCTGTAGATAAGCCTCTCTAGGAAAAGAGAGGCTTCCACTGCCATTTGGGCTGGCTGCTGGGGGTTTGGGCATCTGTCAGCTGAAATGACTGGAGAAAACACAGAGGGAGGGGGGAGAAGGAGATGTTTAAATACAGCTGAATTCAACCTCTGATGTCGCAAAGCTTCCTCGGAGCTGCATGACGCACAGCCAGTGCATAGCTCTTGTTGGGAGGGTTTGGCATCATTTATTTGGCCTTGGGGCTGCCTGGCTGCCCCAGCAGGCAGTATTCCTCCTGTGGGGACTGCAGGAAGGCTGGAAATATTTACACATCTAAATGGCCATATTTGCAGGGGTAGTGAGAGAGCTGGTCCACAATATTGTATCATTTCAGCTTTTCTTTTTACAGAACTCTGTATTCTTATGGTTCTTGTAGACAAGAAAACTCTGTCTTTTTAAGGTATCTATTTATTTTACTGCTTGGATGTGCTGGCTGGCCTGGGTACTACCCATTTGTTGAAAGTAGTGTCACAGAAAGAAAATACCCAAAAAATGTGGTCATGGGGACAGGTTATGAAAGCTTAGTTTGGTGCGGTCAGGTAATTCTTTGGCTAGAGAGCAGTAAAAAACAGAAGAAGCTGTATTATTTAGCAATAAGTGAAATATCAGAGGTTTGAGTTGTCTGGATGATAGTAAATAGTTGAGCCTTATAGCTGAGCTATCCAGGTGTAAGAAGACAGCAAAATTTGACCTGAAACACCTTGAATGCAAGTCATCTTTCTACTTTTCAATGATTTCTTGTCAATGGACAAACCACAAAGGATTTTTTCCTTTTTTTTTCTTTTTTGAGGAGAACCACATAGAGATGGGATCATGTGAGCTCTATAGCTGAAGATGAAAATGATAGAGAAAATTTAACAAAGCTCTGGGGATCTGTGCCAAGTCTAGTTCAGGGCTCCATCACCTTCTTCAGTTTCATCACTGGAAAGCCAGAATAATTTTGTATTTTCTTTACTTAACAGACATGAGTCTGGTCTCCTCTGTACTAAGTCAAGCAGAAACCTATTGCTGCTGACACAGTCCCAGGGTAACGTGTGTGTAAGGTATATCATGAGTCAGGGTCTAAAAGCAGAAATCATGGTCTCTAGCATCAGTGTGTAAATATATTAGGTTTGCTTTATTTGCCTTCCCATTTCTCAGTCTCTGGGTTATGTTCTGAGGCTTGCATTCAAGACCAAAAGGGATTGAAACTTATTGGCGATGAGGAGTGGGATGAAGTTGAGCATGAAATCCTAATGAAAATATTGAGTATATCAAGGTTTGTGATAAAGCATTGAGAGTGGGCAACACAGCAAAGGCATGGGGCTATGAGCCTCCCTTCCCACTCCAGAGTGGCTTCACAGGTCTACTGGTGAAAGCCAAATTGAACTCAACATCATTTTTACGTGCCTGGGAGCACAGCCTGCCCATGGCATCCGTTTTCAGCATGGACCAGGCTAAGTGGCTTGGGACTGGGAGAGGAATTGCCCTCTGGTGACTTGAAAGCTGTGACTGAAGAGCTCTGAATAGTCCTATTCATCGCAAAGATGCTGTCAGGGTATCAGCTAGTAAAAACAGGGAGAACAACTGAAGAAAGTAAACTAATGGCACTGGGTCTGGAAAACCCAGATCACTCCGTGGTGCATTTCCACCTACCCTTCTGCACGCACAGACACCTGTTTTGTGAGAAATATAGGTTTTCCCCGAAAAGCCCTGAGGTGCACCTGCCTGTCGGGGTGAGGTAATGGTAGACGGGAACGGGTTTCAGCTGAGACAAGGAGTGGCAAAGAAGTATGTGTGTGTTTTTCAGGACCCACCCAGAAATGCTGAGGGGGCAAGGTTAAGAGTGGGATGGCAATTTGGGGTGGGGGTGGGAGGCAGGAGAATTAGCACGAGAGCCTGAGGCCACCTCCATCCTCCCAGGAATTCCTTGGTGCTCCGGCCTGCAGCTGAGAAAATCACAGCTCTGACCAGTACCTGCAGATTTCCCATCTATTAGAAATTGTGCTGGGTGATTGGGCTATTCTGATGTCAGAGAGAACATCTATGGTAGAGCAGGAGATAAAACCACTAATTAATTTTTGGTGAAGGGTTTTTTTCAATAGATGTGTTCCACATTTGAAGTTTTTGTTATTAAATACGTTTGGGGGAGGGTTTTTTTTTTTCTTTCTTGGGAAGGAAAAAAAAGTCAAATGTTTACCTTAGATTATGTTGCTTGTTCTTTCATTTTTTTTTTTTAACATTTTTGATAACATATTTAAAAGAAAAAATGCAAACAAGCTGCATTTCCAGTGTCTTGACAGGTAGTGCTTCTGAACCTCTGGTGCTGCTAATGACCTGTGGCCGGTGCTGATCTAAGCTGTTAAGAGTCCAGCTGCCAAAACTGGACTCCTTTGCAGTTGATAAAATGTAGTTTAAGGGAAGAAAATTTAAGGGTTTATTTCTCCAACCTGAAAAATAGTCATACAGGGTCAGGATGTGGCTCCTTCCCTGCCACACAGTAATGTAGGGTTGGCCAAGGGGTTGGCTCTTAGGCTCTTATGAAACCTGTGTCTCAACTGGGCCTGGGCTTGCCCAGGAGCTGCTAGGAGAGCCAAACCTGCTGTGGTGAGTGCGTGTGGTGACTGGGAGTGCCCATATGGTGTCTCTGGTTCACCCTGGTCTGCAGTCGAGCACAGGACCCAAAAGAAAAACTGGACTTTTTTGATTGTGAGCCATTTAAGGAGCAACCATTCCCTTTGGCTTCTCTTGGCAGCAGTGTGAGTGGTCCTTGGCCATGCAGTTGGGAGGTTTGGCTTCCTTGCAGCAGTGCTTCTGCACTTTCCTTGGTCCACAACCATCTGTCTAAGAGCTTTTCATGAGCTTCTGGGTGAAGGGCTTCAATGCCATTCTGTTACATGGCATCATCATTGAGAATATGCAGTTGGGGGGGGAAGTAAGCAAGGGGCACTGGTGGCATCTAAGAGCAGACTTCACCTTGCAATCTCCCAGTGCTGGAAAAGAGAAGAGAAGAAAGGAAGATGATTTAAAACTGTTGAATGTTGGCTGCCCAAGGCATTGCCAGGGAGTACAATGCATCTGTGGGAGCTGCAGGTGGGCATCAGAGAAGCAGGATGTTTTCTGGAAGAGTATAAGGGATATATGAGTTTCCCATGCCTCTGGAGCTCCAGCATGGAGAAGGGGCTGAGCCTCAGGTGGCTTAATGAGTGGCCAGAGTGAAGGGCAGGAGGGAGTGGAAAGAGAGAAGGAGGAGTTCAAGAGGCAAGTGGCTATGTGGCAGAGACGTTTTCCTCCTTCTTGACTCTTCAACATGATTCCCACTTGTCCCAGAAAAGCACATAAGGCACAACTGAAAGGAAAGAGGTAGAGACCAAAGGAGTATCTTTTAAAGGATTAATCCTGGCGTCAGGAGGGGAGAGTAAAACTAAAAAGGACCCTTTTTTTTTTTTTTTTTGGTGAAATAAAATATTTCTGGCTAGCTGAAATGTTTTGCAAAGGAAGATCCTGGAGTCCCCTTTCTTGTCCCCATTTAGCTAGACAACACAAGGCTGCAAATAGATTCAAATCTTCCTTTGATTTCTCTGCATCCTTTTTTTTTGTGCCCTTCCCCCATTGTATTCGGAGTCAGCTGCAGCGCTCGCCTGTAGCTTCACTGACCCCTTTTGAGCCTAAAGAGTTTCCCACCCACTCACCCCAGGCAATAAAGCCTTTCTTTAGGTGTGGGGCTTACAGCTCTCAACTCACACCACTGGATAAATAGCATCTGGAGCCCTGGAATATTTTAAAGAGTTATCCAAATGTTCATCGCTAAAGAAAACTCATCAAAGTTGCTTTTGGCTTTCTGTTCCAAGGCTTTATCAGGATATAAGGCGTAGTTTTCCTCGTAGGCTGGGGAGATACAATACCCTTACTGTGAAGGCAGGGTCCACTTCATGGTGCTTGTAGCATCCAGTGACACGCCTGAGAACAAGTTTTGTGGCCGCAACTGGAGGAAGCAGTCGATGTTCATGGAGTGTCAGATAATCCGCTGTGACATACGATCCAAAAACATAAGGCTGACGAATATTCCTGGCACCCTGTGCCGGTGCTGAGAACAGATTATGCATTTTTAAATGTTTGATGTTCTTTCAACAGTTAAAAGCCATTTTGGGCAACAGATAGCTCTGAAGATATTTTAAATAATAATTTTTTTTTACCACCGGGGCTTATCAGTGCTGGGTTTTAAGAAGCAGCATCACAGAAGGCAGAGGGCCCTCTAAGGACCCGGTTCTGCTCTCACTTACACCTATTTATATCCGGAGTAACTCAGCTGAAGCAAATGGAATTTACTCCTGCATTAAGCAAGTGTAACGGAGAGCAGAATTTAACAGGCTCCTCTGCTTGGCGCTTTCTGTACATCTCTTTTATGAATTATAGTTGCAGCTCGGGCTGTTCCTGTGGTGAAAGGAATACAGAATCCAGATTGGGTTTAGAGCACAACCCCCGTGCAAGACCTGGCAGCTGGGTCAAGGAAGAGCACTTGGTTAGCATAAAGGCATGAGCCTGTGGACTCTGATATGGGAATGCCACCTGCTCAAGCAAGAAGTCTCATCAAAATTTGTGGGACAGAAGGACTGCACGCATAACTGTTTGCAGAACCAGAATTTGTATGGCTGAATTAAAAAAAAAAAAACTCCAACTATTAGTGTTATCATTATGATACACAGAGGTATGCAAACAAAACCCACGTGCACCGTGGTAGGAAACACCAATTCTAATAATCCACAGCCAGCCAGCCTTGGATGTGTATTTAGCATCTTTCCAGCCCTGCTCATGTATTACAAGTGATTGTGCCTCAGCAGAGCTCTCTTGATGGGAGCGTTTTTCCCTCTCAGGCAATTGCATTTCCCACTAAAGGCTGCGCTCTGCTTTTTCTGCCCTGCTGGCAGTGCAAATGTGCCAATCTCATTCTCGAGGCATGGTTCCTGTTGTGGGATCAAATGTTAGGAGTTTAAAAGCTAAAGTTTGATGTGGATGAACAACTGCCTATAAAACGCATTAAGCTCTTACCCTGTAATGTATTTAATTTCACACTGACTGATGGTATTGCCCCTGAATGGATTACGGCAGGGGGCTGCCATTGTCCTACTAAACCACACTGGTTAAATAATACTTTGGAGTCTAAAGCTGCTCTGGGAGCATTTCATATTGGCTAACATGTGAAATGAATACCTAGCCTTTCCGCAAGGGCTTTGGGTTGGTTTAAAATCCTAAAATTAAAAAAGAACTACATGTCGAGTTGGTTTGCAGCACAGGAAAATTTTGCACAGTTGTAGGACGGTGTCTCTGCCTCTGTGGAACACGGACCAGCAGCTATAAAAGGCCCCGATTCAGGGGTGTGCAGGTGCTTCCCGTGGCTTAGTGGGCTGTGAAGGCTCCTGGAGCAGAGTAGGTGCACAGCACATCTCAGGAGAGGTCCTTCTAAGCTCACTCCTCACTGGTGTTTGGTGCTTGTGGTGTATTTGTTTAAGCAATGTCTCCTTGACATTAGTGCCCAAAGGGTCAGGGACTGAAGTGCTGCTTAGAGCTCAAATATGTTAATGTCTCTGTATCATAATTGAGAGGGGATGAGCTTTTTTACTGGGCTTTTTTTTTAAAAAAAATAATTAATTCCTCTTAGCTTCAAGAGGTTTTCTTTGCAAAGTAATTACTGCTTAGTCTTCCTTCTCTCTGTCCCTTGTGCTGAGGTAAATGATGAGTTACTCCGATGGAGTTGCACCTTCTGTATGTCAAGTCAGGCTCATGGGCTCTGCTGGTCCTTAGTACCCATTTTGCCCTGAATTGTGTCACTCTGAGAAAGCCTGTGGTTAACTCTACAAGGAAATGCCTGCCTGTTTCGCCCTGCTCCCCACTATGTAAGACAACCCCAAATCAAGGAGAGTATGTCAAGTCCATGCAATTGCAAGCAAATTCCACTCCCAGTTCAGTCATTTTAAAAGTATGTGCTTTATAAAAATATATATGTGTATATATAAATATATATGTATGTATAAAAATATATAGAAGGAGAGAGGGGTCTGTAGCATCAGGAAGTACCACTCCTGAATGTGTGGCTGGGAATGCGATCGTCCGCAGTGTGCTGGAGCACGAGCCCTTAGCAACTTTGCTTATTGCATTGATTAAGAAAAATTAAAAGATCTTTTCTTCCTTTAAAAGAAAAAGAACTGCGATAAGAAAAGGCTAAGGAGGTATTAAAGCCCCGCTAGTCTTTTTTTTGTTTTGTTTCCCCCCCCCCTTCCCAAACTTCACCAGTGCCAGGAAAGAATGCTGGAAGTCATCAGAGGCATGGCTGGGATAGAGAGTGTTAATTCTTCCATATCTAAGCCTCTTTGTCGAAATTCCCTTTGTCTCTTGCCCCAAGTCATTAAACACTAATCCCATCACTCTCCCTAATCCGCTGCAGTGGAGCCAGAGTTCAGTTTCCGAAACTGTCTTTGTTGCTTTCCTAATAGACAGCTCGCTCTGGATTTTGGTTGGTTCGGTCACATTTAGGGCTTTCCAGCACAGTTCTTTAATGAAGTGCCATTAATGAAACTTTTCCTCCTTCATGCAGTGTGCACGGGAATCAATTGGTTTAGTGTTAAGTAGGGTAAGGTGCCCAGTCATCTTAGCAGCCTTTGCAAAATATGACTGTCAAAGGCAAAACCTAGGAAACAAGACCATTGAAGAATATAGCCAGTGAAGTACTCATTTAATTACTAAGGATTTACAAAAGAAAATCTGTTCTTTGTGGTTTACAAAAGACAACAAGCTCAGAAGAGATAGTAAAGGGTTTGGGACCTATTCGCTTTTCTCCCTCCCCCCTTTCTGAACAAATCCTGGAAGAGGAAATGTGGCTGAGCAAAGGCATCAAAGCCTATTGTAAACTCTTTCCAACCTGCCGCAGAAACGCTAACTTTCTAAGTGGGAGGTGTTCCACTTGCTGCTAAAATAAACTTTGTGTCCTCTCCTGCCAGAAGACCTGGCTGCATTACCCAAATTAATTCTTCCACAGGAGAAAGCCAAGCATCGATTCATTCCTCTGCACTGAAAACTAAAGCTTCTTCCTAGTGAAAGTGTTTCTGATAACAGGAGGTGGTTTGTAGAGTTGTGTTTGGTTGCATAGGTTTTATCTGGCCTGGTGGGTATTTTGAAGAGAGTACTTTCTAGCCAGAGCAGACATGGCAAAATTTTTTATTCCCTCTTACAATAGTGATGCTGAAAAGCACCCGTGAGCAGTTCGTTTGCTACTTGTGTAAGAAGGGAAGCAAAAACCTCTTTAAGTAGAAACTCCTGAGAAAAGTTGCTTATTCCTGGACCCACCTTTAGTTTACAACTGTTGCCAGAATGATTCTGTATGTGTGTTTATATGTAACCATTTCATTGGTGGCAATTTTCTTCTGTGACCAGATGTGAGAGTATCTGAGTTAATCAGAGCTTTTACACTAAGTCTTGAGGTTTGAATTGAATCTTCAACTTCTGTGTTCTCAATGGGGCATAAAGTTAAAAAAAAAAAGTAAAGGCCGTGAGTGTAGGAAATCTATTGAAGCTGACAAATCTGCTGACTGTATGTATTATATCTGATAGGTGTTAACAGTTTTTCCTGTGATACGAACTAATTACCAGCAAACTTGTGATACAAAAAAGCCCCACATCTTATTGTACAGCACACTTTCTGTACTCTTTATTTTACTGTGTTCATATGCTGTATAAATGAGATCCAGGTTTGATTATTAAACAATTTCATTGCTCTGGCAAAGCTGATATCACAGTGTCCTGGAACAGAGTGCTCCAAAGGAGGATATTCCTTTAAAGGCTCTTCTAACAACTGGTGGGTCTGTGTTTGGTTTGTCTAGATCCTAGTTTTCTCCCTTTTTATCCCCCTTTTTTTTTTCCTGATAGTGGTCTGTTTGGGGTTTCCTTGTTTATGTTCTTATATTCTTGGATTTTGTTCTGTTTTGTTGCCAAAATGTTCTGGCAGGTGACACCATAACTTGATGATCTTCAAACATTTTGGTGCAATTATGTTGCCTCTGCTAGTAAGCTGGCTCCATAACTTGCTTTACTAAAAAAAGCATCTCAAATCCCCTGGGAAAATAAATCAGATCCATTTACAAACAGACTAAATCACAACAAAGTGATTCATCTGCAAATGAAACCGCAGCATTCTCTGTAGATAAAGAAAAACAACTGCATTTTGCCACTTCATCAGGGTTTCTTCCCCCTCTCAAATTCCAATGTGCATCTACTGTTGGCAATAAAAGTTACACTTGCATGTTGTTAAAATTTGTTCATATGCTTCAGCACTTCTACTTTCCTTGTAATTGACTTGCCAAGTCTCTTACTTTGGGGAATTGGAACAGCTTTTACATGTGATGAGGAAAAATTTCCTGTACAAGTCACTTAAAAAAAAAAATCCAGAATGTGTCCTGGTGTCATTTATAGACTACACTGGAGCAGCACACACCAGCAGCATCACCAGCTGAGTACCAGCTGTCTGCTAGACTCCGACCCTTTAAACTCACTCCTCCCTCAAGTTGATCTGCCCATGGTGAATTAGCTCCCCATGGCTACATCCTGGCAGAGCTTTTCATTTAATCCTTCCCTTCCTTTCCCCTTCCCAACTACTGGCTTTTTTTCCACTCATCTTCTCTCTCTGCTTTCACCAACTGTAGCTCAGATGTAGGAGGACTCTCAGGTCCATGCGACTTCTGGGGAATGTCTTCTGCAAGACGTGGCCCACAGTGATTTGATAACCATTAAAAAAGTGTGTTGGAGACTGAAATCAAAACAAGGAGCACTGGTGAAGAGTGACGTAGCTTTCTCTGAAGCGGATATGATGCTGAGGGTAATAAACGGGTCTTTAACTAGTTACGGATGTCTAGGTCAAGGCTGGATGCCAGTCCTCAGCAGAGGCTGGTGGGGAGCACGCTTAGCTTGCATGGCTGCTGTTTTGGGACAAGCTTTCGTGCCCGTTTGCACGAGTGGCAGAATCCCCTTGGATTTCAGCCCCAGCAAGCCTTAGAAATTGCAGTCAGGCAACCAGCTCTGGGGGGTAACGAACGGATCTCGTTATTGACTAATATTGATTTATTGATACAGCCATGAATGAAACATCTGTTTGTTTCTTTGGCTGGGGTTGATTTTCCCTTCCTGCCATCTATAGGAGCCCATGCGGGGCTCCATGCATGCGGAATTTTCTCATGAAGCCCTTGCTGTAGCTCCAACAAAAGGACATGAAGAATTTCCTTTCCTTTGCTAGCAGTGGCATTCAGACAGAAAGAGAACCCCTGGAAAATGTAAAAGCTTTTGTAAAAACATGAGAAAAGCATTTAAAGCCTTTTCAAAGAAAGAAAACATCAATGTAAAGCCTCCCATAGTTGTCTACCAGTGCGGTCTCTCTTGATTTGAAGAGGTTTTGTTAACCTTGGGGGGGAGGGAGGCAGAGTTAAGGTTTTTCGCTGGGATTTAGTGTTGGTTTTATTGTTCTGCTGGTTTGTTTTGAGTTCCATGATATCTTCTTTTTCATCAACACATACATGAACAGTGATTATCCTGGAACGTTTATTTACCCCTCTAGAAGCATCACTTTTCAAGTATGAAAATACTTGGTTGTGTTGCTTGGGCCAGTACATTTATTTGATAAGTGACAAAAGTTTTCACTTTGATGCTCGATAGTGGTCTTCAGTGAAAGATTTCAGTGACGAGTCAACTTGTCATGGCAGGAACTAACCAGATACCCTCTGGATGGAGTGCAAAGCTATGTAGATCAGCCCCTCTTCCTCACTGCCCCCCACAGCTCCCCTTTAGCTTCCCAGGCAGTGGTCAAGAGGAGCCACAAAACTGGTGACCTCCAATGAGAGCTTCAGATGAGTGGTAGGCTTGAGTGTGGGGAGGCAAAGGGAGATGGGGAGCAGAGTGGTGCAGGAGGAGGGCTGGGAGAGACTTTGCTCACCAGAAATGGGGAAATTGTGGTAAGAAGTGGGAAGGTAAAGAACTGTATAGGAAGGATATGCAGCTTTCCAGCATTCACGTGCTTAAGCTTTGATACCCTGCCTCTCTGATGGCAGCACCTTCTGCCTCACTAGCACTTCCAAAGCTTTGGGAGCTTTGGAAAAGAAATGCCCTCAGAAAAGGGATTTAATAAAAGAAACTCACCTCTTTGATCCACATCTCCTTCCTAACCAGCAGCACTAGAGCTGTGGGCATCCTTAGGATGTTTCCTCAGGACACTCAAAAAGCATGAATAGGTTTATTGTAAAGAAGAAGAAAACCTGTGCAAATCCAAATATACTGTAGGGCTCTTTTGACTGACATTCAGGGTCTCCTGTCTACTTTCCTCAATCTCTCCTCTTACAGAGTGAACATTTTGGTGTGAATTTTCATGGGAAACAAACCCAGGTTTTTTATAGCACTTCTTCAAGAGAGGGGAGAAGTAGAGGTCCTTAATGAATTTATCAAAGGGATATCAGCTTTTCCACAGCCTCCATCCCCCCCCTTCTCTGTAGCAAAATCCTCACTGCCTGGAGCCAAAACCACAAAATATGCTCTAGTTCCCTTCCAGCAATACTAGGCACTAGGTCTGAGGAATTTCTGATTTGTTGGAAGGTCCCAGAGGGATCTGCCCAGGTGTACATTGGAGAATTGAGGACTGGTGGCTCTGTCCAGAAGGATGACACAAGTGAGGCGGGGAGGGAAGGATGCATCATTTCCTGAGCACCCTTCTATTGATGTCAGGATCCAGCAATTCAAGGAGTGGGGCTTCCTGCTGGAATTCCTGCCTGTCCTCACAAGCATATAGTTTTCCCTATAGAAACTCCCACTTGTGAACAAACTTCTCCTTGCAAAAATGTTTATAGAAGTATGTAGGTGAAATTCATTGGCCTCCATTTCAGAAGAAGTCATATTCCATGACCTAATGGCCTTGGAGGTCTGTGAATGATTCCAGATTTAAAATTGTCCCTGTGAAAACAGTGCCCAAGTCTAAAATTATCCTCCAAGAAAGGCTTCTACAAAGATTTCTCTTTCAACAGGGTTTGCACATCAAGTTTCTGCTCCTCAAAGGACTCGCAGTGCAGTATGTCAGCTTTGATGATGGAAATATTACTCTCTTGCCTGGATTTTATTTTATGTTTGTTTTCCCTTCTCCCTCTAGCAGCCTGCAGCACCACTCTTGAAAAATGCTAATTACCCATATATACCCCCCACCTCCCCCCTGATGGAGAAGTGGCAGTGATACCACAGCCCTGCTGCCAAGGAGGGCAGGGGTAAGGGCTGGCTGCACCCACCCGAGTGGGGCTTTCCAAGAGAAACACTCAGACAACACAACTCTCAAGTGCCTCGACCATAAATCTTCTTTTCTTAAAGCCCTGCCTGCTTTATGGACTCAGAAATTTTCTTGCAGACAATTCAGAGCCTGCCTTGTTGCCTCTCGCAGAGGCAGAAAGAGCATAGCTTGCTCTGGAGAGAAGAAGTTTTGCATTTTCTATAATATTGGGGTGAAATGGCCAGAAAAATTGATAGGGTGTAGTTCTTCTAAGCTAACGAGAGAGTAGTGACAGTCTTCTGCTATCTACAAAATAAGCAGAAAGTAGAGGGTAGTGAGATTTTAATCCATGTCTGTTAAGGGAAGGAATAGAAATAATCAGCTTAATAACTAGTGAAGGAGATTTAGGTTAGATATTAGAGAACTTCCTTATACCAAAAATGGTTAAGCACTGGAGCAGACTATTCAGTAACGATGTGGAATCACCACTGCAGGAGACACATCTGTAAATATTGGGCCTAAGGAATCCTAATCCTGTCTCCAACAGATGGTGTGGATGGTTCCTCAGGGACAACACTCATCTCAATTTCATATGGTTGACTACGGAGAGTTTTCCCACTATAGAGAGGCTGATATCTGGTTCCTAGATTCAAAAAAGAACATAAGAAAAGCCATACTGGTTCAAAACTGAAGATCTAACCCAGTGTCTCATCTGCTATGGGGACCCACAGCATCTGGAAGGAGTGTAAGAACTAGAGGATTGTAAAGGGATATTTCACCAAAATTATGTCACTGGCAAATTTTGAAATTCAGAGGCTGGACTTCTTTAGACAGAGATGTTGGGGGTTTTAAGGTCAGTCTAAGCAGCTCACCTGGCTGGCTTGTTTCTGGTAAATTTTCAAGTTATATTTTTGACTTGGAAAAGGATAGTGGTCATGGGGAAGGTGGAAGAGGCAAGGTGATACTAGGAGAAAAAAACGAAACAAACAAACAAAAAAACCCAACCAAGCAACCAAACCAATCAGAAATTGAGCAAAGGGAGAAAAGAGTGAAACAGAAGGAAAGAGGAAGGAGGAAAGTGGGATGAAAAAGCAAGGGATGAACAAGAAGAGGAAGGATGTGGATGCCTTACCGTGAAGGAACGCAGGGAAGCAGATGGCAGTGTTACCTGTGACATCAATGACTGAGTCCAAACCCAGTCCTCTGGTAACTGGCTTTATGTTAAATCCACCATTGCTCTCCACAACTTATCTGCCACCTCTGGGAGTGGAAACAAACTATGGCCATGCAGTGTTAACATATTTGCCAGCCACAGTGTGAAACAGCTGGACAGCAAAGACCATCCTTTCAGTACTAGTCCTCTGCTTGCCCCAGGGACCTCATTCTTCCCCTGGGGGCTGGAGGGGCTGGGAGTGGGCTGCCCCACCTGGTGGTGCTGGGGAGGTGATGGATCTCAGCACTGTTGCCAAAAGGATTACAGTGCTGATGGAAATGATACCTGGAGGACCCAAAACAGTGGGGAAGTGGTGGAGATCTACCACGACCAGGCTTATGTTGAAAAAAAAATGAACTAGTGCCTCTCAGTTTTTGGCTGGCTTAACTGGAGAGGAACTAATGCCTTCAGAGAAAGGGCATCCACAACAAAATTACTGCCATGGATTTCTTTGTTTTGTAGTATTTTGGTCGGAAGAGGTTGACTCATTCAGTTTCTTTGCAGGGAGAAGTGTTGGGAGACAGTTTACATGGGTCTTGTTACTTCATTTGTTTTTCACATGCTATGTCTGGCACTCTTGGTTTTACCATGGCCTGAGAGGAACATATCTGAAACAAACAAACAAAAAATTCTGTTGGGTGAGAAACTCTTTTTCATGGTCAGTGATTTGCTATGAGGGATGCAGCAGAGACGTGTGGATCCCAAACCACCCCTTTTTTCTCTACCCTCCTATTCTCCCCTGCTTCTGGTAGGCTTCTGTACCCCTGGCCTGTATCAAAACTAGTGTGTCCAGCAGGAGTGGGGAAGTGACTGTGCCCCTGCACTCAGCATTGGTGAGGCCACAGCTTGAGTACTGGGGTCAGTTTTGGGCACCACAGTATAAGGAGGACTTTGAGGTGCTGGAGCGGGTCCAGAGAAGGGCAGTAAAGCTGGTGAGGAGTCTGGGGAAGACGTCTTATGAGGAGCAGCTGAGGGAACTGGGATTCTTTAGCCTGGAGAAGAGAAGGCTGAGGGGAGACCTTACTGCTCTCTACAGCTACCTGAAAGGAGGTTGGAGTAAGGTGGGTGTTGGCCTCTTCTCCCAAGTGAACAATGATAGGACAAGTGAAAATGGGCTTAAGTTGAACCAGGGGAGGTTTCAGTTGGATATTATGAAGAATTTCTTTCCTGAAAGAGTATTGAGGCACTGGAACAGGCTGCCCAGGGAGGTGGTGGAGTCACCATCCCTGGAAGGGTTCAAAAAATGTGTGGACATGGTACTTCAGGACATCTTTTAGTGGTCACGGTAGTGTTGGGTTTATGGTTGGACTTGATGATTTTAGAGATCTTTTCCAACCTTAATGATTCTGTGATTCTAAACCCTATCATTGACTTTGCACTCATTCTTGTTGGGAGGTTTATGGGTGTTTAATTATCTGATTTAAGTTACTACCTGTGACTGTAATCCTCAAGATTTCCATTCCATAGTCAAGTGTAGCCAGTGCTACACCCAACAAGCTTGCAGCTTTACAATTTTAGTTGAACTTTGTTGTTGTCATCTTTGCTTCGTGTCCAAATTTGTCCACCTAAGCTAGAGAGTGGAAAAGGCTGTCAGACCTTCAGTCGTTATGCGGCAGCACTCTTCATTTTCAAGCTGGTGGACATCACCCATGACAATCTTCACCAAGAGGCAATCTGTAACTAAGCTGTCACTTTGGTTAAAATATCTTTCTTAAAAAAAGAAAAAGAAAAAGGCATCCTTCTGTGTCAGGAGAGAATGGGGAAGGTAAGAGAGTCACACAATGCTTGTGTATAACATCCAGAAATTACACTGAGTACTTCCACTGTCCCATATTTTTCTGATTTTGTGAATGTCACATGTAGAACAGCATCATGTGGTTGCTAATTACGACTACCAAAGTGCAATTTGTAATAAGGCTAGCAGATGTTTGCAGCACTAAATATAAAACAAAAGTCAGATCAAAACCAGCTCTTTTTGCCCGGGATATATCCACTCCAGATCATGCAGAACGTGTGTTTTGGTTTTAAATGAGTAATTATGAATTCTCTCTCTCTCACCTTTTAAGGTCTGTATTTGTGACGTGATTTGCAAGATCAGGTTGCAGAAAATTATAATATTCCATTTGCCTGTACTTGGGCTCTCATTTGGCTTTCCATCAGGCAAAGAGTTTTGCCACTGATTGCAGCAGGACAGGACCAGCCCCTCTGGTTTGCTTTCGTAAAGATTTTAAAGGCCATGTGAAAATAAGGAAAGTTTGTGTTGACCAAAATGCCTGTGATGAACTAAAAGACAGTCATTTGCACTCATGTGAGAAGAGCTCTGTTAAAAGCCATCAATCCCATTTGTGACAGTGTATTGACACTTGCTGGTCTTTAGGATTCATTTCTTAAAATGCTAATGCAGACAAGTTCCTGTCCATGGTGGGAAAATATGGTGGAACTTTGTTAGATGAGACACTCCACTGCAAATAAATGTTTCCTGTAAGAAAGCATTTGGCTCAAATCTTTCCTCCTTTTTTTTTGTTTTTATCTCCTAAATTGTTTCCCCATGTCCTTAGTGACACCCTTAGAAAAAAAAAAAAAATTATCATCATCAGAAATAAAAGTCAACTGTGCACATGCCAGAGATAATTGGAGATTTATAATATGCCCTATCTAACTCATGAGCATTGAAATAATATACATGAGTGATGGGCTGAAACTTCATGGCATGAAGGATGCCTTTCTGGATAATTTACATCTTGGGGGGTAGTATCTTAAAATCAGAGGTCCTGTCTTCACTCTGTGCACATTAAAAACCACATGGTGCTTTTCAGAAGAGCCTGAGTTTGCCCCAGCAGACTCGGCTAAAATTTTTCCTTGCTCTTTAGTCTTACAGCACGCGTTGTGCTCAGACCATCTGGTCACCATTCTGCACCCTGGCCATGGCTGCTTTTAATGGCAAAATGATTTCTGTCTGTGTACAGTTGGTAGAGTGTTTTGCATACTGCATGTGCTCAAGGTATTACATATGAAAGGCATTATGTAAGATTACAGGGAAAGAAAAATACTCTCTTAAAAATTGTCAGTAATTGCCCAGAATGCTCTTGTGACACCATTTGATGATGCAGGGTCCTTAACCGCTGCTCTGAAATGGTTTAGGTTTTAATTTGCATTTTAAATTTTATCCACTGTGAAATTCTTTGATTTTTTGGTATCATTATTAGCATCTCAGGTGGCCCTTCCAGAGGCCAGGCCCATGTGTCTGGTCATCTAAAAAACGGTTCTAAATAAACAAAGTGTACAAAGAAGAGGATTCTGGGGACATGCCCAGGCTTTCACACCCCACATGAGCATCACTTGGCATGCAGCCCATGGTTTCCCATTCCTGGCCCTGTACCCCAGGCCAGGCACAGGTGACTTCAGCTGGAGCACTCACACGTACAGCAAAGTCAATGTGTCAGACAAGCTGGGCTTTAATAAAACAAATTTGGCTCCCAGGCTTTAGAATTTGTTGTTAGCTTATCCATTGCAGTCCTGCTCCTCTCGGGTTGTAATCAAGGACCTAAAGCTTGGTTTGGTTGCTTAACGTCAGTATTAAGTGAGGCTGGATGTGACCCAGGGTTTCAGGGACATCTATACCAAGATCAGCATTGAGCGAGGCTGGAGGTGACTCGTGGTTTCAGAGACATCCCTACCATGCTGATGGTTATGTTGGCACTGGATCCACAGGGACCCGTGTCCTGTGGGAGAGGGCACTGGAGATCCAACCAGGGCATCACCAATGGCTCAGGCTCGACTTACTCTACCTAACCCTTTCAGTGGTTTTTTTGTACCTGCCAAGAAGCTCCTATGCAACATAAATGCTGCTCCAAATAGGACATTCCTGTATTCATCCTTTAAAAGCTTTCCTGTAGCAAGGCTCACGTTAGACAACGAGGTGTTTCTGGGACCAGAGCTTCAGCTAGCTGAAGCTAGCACTGTTAGAACACCAGGATCATTTCTTAGGCCCGCCAGCCAGGTCATTGGAGGCATTTTGGTTTTTCATATGGTGTAAACGTGTTGTAAAAGCATTGCACAATCAACTGTGCATCCACACAGCACCATTCCATGCACAGCCATAGCAATGCAGCATGAGTCCAGGGCTGGGAAATTCAGCCAAAACAAAAGAGATTTCAGCTATTTTGGTGACAATTCAGCTTGAAAAAGCCAGGCTGTGGAAGCAGGACACAGAGCTCCAGGATGCCAGGGAGGATGGCTGGGCTCGTTTAGGCTCTGCTAAAGGGAAGCACATTAGCACATCCCTGAAGGCAAACGTGTGCTCAAGTGTTTTGCTGAACTGGGGCCCAGTTTGGTTAAATCCTGATTTAACCTTATTCCCTCACAGGTTTCTGAGGGAAGGTTTAGTGGGGTCTGCCTGCCCTCGCACTAACGCCTTTAGGCTGAAACAAGGAATGTTCCACCAGCTTTGCAGGGTTTCAGAGTCACGCATCATTTCAATCTAAAAATAAATCCCAAACGTGGTATTCTATTATTGAAGACAAGTTGAACTGTTCTTTCCACGCAGTGCCTAGAAAAGAAATGATACTGCATTATATTTTCAGCTCAGGCATGAAGCCAGCACTAACTGCTCACTAATAAAATTATGACCAAAAATACTGCGGGAGGCTCTGGGTTCTTTGGTGGTGCTGGGCAAGATCCACCACCCCAAATCCTCTTTCTGTGCAGGCAAAGAGCTTAGGGGATGTGCACATCAAAGCATGCTTACTCAGAATCAGGTTTTTAACATAACTACAATAACTTTTAACTCTTTTTGACTTCTGAAAGAGGAAAGGCGTGCTTTAAAATTAATAAAACCACAAGGTGACTATGGGTTGTAAAGGAGGGTTTTCAACAGCTCCTTCTGAAACATGAAGCACCCACACTGGACCATCTCTTCTTAGGCCCTTGTAGACATCAGTGAGTAGTCCTGCCTTTTTACAAAAAAAAAAATAGAATCAATGGCAGAATTTCACCCTAAATTATTTGCTCTGTTGGTGAAAGTCACAGAGAAAAGTCCTAAAATTATACAATTATAATAATAAATCAATTCAGCATGTCATTTCTGCTTTTCTACATTAATAAATTAACCATGTAACATTGTTCAAAATTATGTCAGTTACGCATATAATAATCTTTTAAATTAATGAAGTGATGAAGCAGTTTGATGACACCCATGATTTACAGGGCTGCTTTTAGCTAATGTTAAAAGCCTTTCATTTAATAAATTGCCCCCTTGAGAAATTACCAAAAATGAATATTTTCTATGCTAAATGTTCCAGGGTTTACACTTTTTCAATATATTAACAAATGGCTAGGGAGAAGCATTTTTCAAAATATATCTTCTTTTACATATATTTAATTGAAATTAATTAGTATATTACTTTAGAAGGAAATGATCACAGAGAAAGGTGTGGGATCATTTATGAGAGTTTCTTATGGCAATAAACCAGAATTTAAACAATGGAATTAATCATGTCCTTAAAATTTTTTATGATAGATTAGGAATCATTCCAAGCTTTTTGATTAAATAGAAGGACATTCCATACAGACTGGAACAGAAAAAAAAAAAATTAAAATCCAGCTATTCCAGCACAATTAATATTTCCCTGGTTTCATTATGTCAGGATATGTGCATGCTGAATATTCACTGAGCTTAAAGCAAGAGTGAGGTTCACAAGATATATTTTGCTTCGCTCTTCCTCGTGCTCGGCACCCTGATGTAATGTATGCACAAGGTTATGAATGCTGAATATTTCCCATTTTATGCACGTCTTCTAAGAAGTGAGCTTTAAAGACACTTTCTCATAGGGTTGGTTGGGATTCAAGGAACATAACGTGAAACGGTATCTAGTATGTCCTATAAAAGAGGTTAAAATGGAGGTTATAATTATGAAAGCTCAATAGATTTGAAAGCCAACACAGTGCCCCCTTCCATGTGATACTGTCTCTAGAAAGTGAGATATATAGGACTATAAAGGGAAGCCTGTAATTGATGCTCTCTGTACTTATTAGGATTTGTTTTAGTAACATCAGGGACTCGTTTTTGTACTACCTCTGAATAAATAATGTGCACAGTAGGTTGGGTCAATTCCTTTTCACTTTGAAATATTTTCAGTGGTTGCACTAAAACCAAGAATAATTCATTGGCTTTTTGTAAGGCAGATAGATGCATTATGAAAAATAGGTGCGTTCGCTGAGTTGTTGGGGGGGGTTCTGGAACAGGGACCGGTGTGAAAAAGAAGGGGCTCTTGGCTTTTGGGGTGATGGGAGGGCGTATTCCATCTCAATCAGGAGCGTTTCTCAAAAAATAAACAGGCTTGCAGAAAAAGCCCTTGTTCCAGTGTTTGTATTTTAACACTCCACGGGTGAAGTCTGCCACAGAGCAGAGACTCCTGCGGGAGACCCACATATAATTACCACGGACAGAGCTTTGCCTCCTGTAAGTAAACCACCATAATGAGCACAGCTTCTCAAATACATATTTATTTTAAAAAATAAGTGAAACAGAACCATCCCAAAAAAGCCTGAAAATTGATTCCAGTGCAGGCTTTGTTTGGCTCCTGCTCCTGGCACTGATTGCAGAGTTTAGTATCTCCAGCAAGTAGCTGCTTTGTCCTGCGTGCCAAGTTCCAGATCTCTCAAACTGCTCCAGCCCTGCCAGTTACATACGGTAGGAGAGACATGGTGATGTTTAGCTAATGTTTGGGAAGTCCTTTGATATATCCTTGGGTGAAAAGGGCTGCAGAAGGACAGATGAATTATTAATAGCAATGACTAATGGATTCGTTGTAACTTGTTCTGAAATATTTCTGCGGGTACCCCTTTGCAGCAACACCTGAAACTTGTAAGGTTTTTTTTTGTAGGAGAGTTGGCTGGGTTTTTTTTTTTGGTGAAAATGTTCATTGGGGTGGTTGGGCTTTGGAGAGCTGCCTATAGAGCATCTCCTGATGCCCCCACCCTTGGAAAAAGATCATCAAGGAAATCCTGTCTGTCTTATCCAGCACCTTCCTCCTACTAGGTAATGAAGGATGGGTTTTTTTCTTGAGCATTCTTTTATTGTTAAACTTCCCCTTGAAATTCAGTCTTCAGACAGAGACTAGTTTAATCTGGTTTTAAGAAACAATGTCAATTTTAGCAAAGTAAGAATTTCTGGGATGGTGGGAAATGGTACTGCACGTGCAATCTGCATCCATCCGGAGACAGGGGGCCTGATCCTGTGCTCTGTAAAAGCAGCAGGAGTTTGTCCTGCGAGCTGAGGATGCCTAGGATAAATACAACTAGTGATTTGTACTGAGCAGGGGTCAAGACAGTGTTTTCTGCAAAATGTGAAGTATTTTGAGAATCAGATTATTGCCTTCTACTATACAATCAGTTTTGGAGACTGTCTTGAAAGTACTACCAAGGCTTGGGCATTTGCAAAAGCATCTGTTTATGTGAAGCATAGCCTCCAAATAATTTAGCCAAGCAGCAATGACTGTGTGTAGAAGTGTTCCTCCCTACCCCTGGGCAACCAAGCTGTATCTTCAATCCACTTGCAAAATGCATGAGTCCAAACTTGAAAATTAGTAGAAGTGGTTGCTCCAAAAGCTGCACATTGACCAACAGCCTTCAGGTTTCATGTGAGTTCTCAAAGCATTTGGCAAACTTCTGATTGTACTGGAAAAAAATTAATGTGGGTGAATCTAGTTTTTTACTGTGAAACTTCCAGATGATTCTAGAGAGTATTAGTTCAGGGGATTTATTGAAGGGATATCTCACTGTGATTTCTGCAAGAAAGTGGACTTCAACAGCTTCCAAGCTGGAAAACTAGTAGGACTGATAATAAGAGGGAATTAATTATATTTATTTGTTAAAGAGCAAAAATAATGGTATTTCTTTCTCCTTATTAATAGATTTTTTTTTGCTAGTGTGGGTTTTGTTTTGTTTTTCTCTAAAAGAACATAAGTAATAATAACAAACACGTTCAGTAACTTTGGAATGTTTGAGAAAAGTGTGTCTGACCATCAGAAAAACCAAGGAATATCTTAATACGTGTTGAGATAGACAAGGATTGCATCATCCTGTGTAACAGAATGTGTCCAAATGGAGAGATAGGGCCAGTAAACCCATACATTTCTGCCAACAAACTTTCTGCTTTAGTATCTTTTTTGGCAAGGAAGAAATCCATCTCACTCCTTAAGTCCTGGAACAAATTGAGGGGTTGATCTCTAACAGTAACTTCTCAGATGGGGAAATGACCTCAAACTGCCTCAAGAGACTTGGCAGAGAAAGGCGAGAGGATGCAGGCAAGAAGGAGGACTCCTTGAGCAGGACCAGGGTCTCCCTTCTTCACTGCTGTTTTGGGATGAAAGCTGTGGGGGTGAAGGGAGCAGTTTCAGTGCGAAAAAAATCAATGGTTTGCATTTTTAGCTCATGCTTTTGCTGGTTTTGTAGCATCTACTGCTGTGGGATCTACTGTACCCACCTCTGTGTCCCCACCACACCCCAGCAGAGCCATGTCTATCTTTATGTTTTAAGCAGAAACTATTGGTCCAGGTGAGGCTCTTTGGCATCTGTAGTTTGGCTAAGGCTCAGTTTAAGATCTGTGAAGAGCATGGTCTGAACTTTGGTCCAGACAAGTGGCAGCTGTGGGACCATGCTGTCGGGTGTCGATGTTGATGGGACAGATGCTTCTACACAAAGAGAAGTGTTAGATGTGGACTGATTTTTAGTGCATTCAGCAGCAGATGAGGCTGCATCAGTTCTTACCATATCCTTACTGGCCACGGCAAGGTAGCATTAAAAGGAAGATCTATTGTTTCTCTTGCTTAGTTATCAGTAATATCATCTACATGCCTGCGTCCTTCCAAAGCTGAAGTCACCCTTCATTTTTTGTACCAACCAGACTAATCTTCTTAATACCTTTTTGTGCAAAGACAGAATTTTTCATTGAAAGTTGTCAGGCTTGAAGGTTGGGAAGGGTGGTGGACAATGCATGGGGTCTTACAGCTCCTCCTTGCAGAGAGGTGAGGTGGGACATGCAAACAGCTGAGGACCAGGTTTTCAGGCCTTGGATATGGAATGTAAAGCTCAGCTGGGTTAGCAAAGTATTATGTGCTCAATTAGGCACCCATGCTGAAATTTAGGCCAGTGCTGAGATCTATAGGGAAATTTTGCTTTAAGTGGCCATTGCATTTCTACTGCATGTCTGCAGGGGGGCTGGGAAGACAAATTCCTGTCCCCTGCTCGAAGGGCTAAGTATCCTTACCTTTCTGCTCCTCTGTCATTAGCCCACTGTGTTTTAATTGCTTGGCAGGGAAGGATGTGTGCATTGGCACGTGCAAGATTTATCTGGAGTGCCTTACCAGGCGTAGATTTGCTAGGGGATGTGAGGGGTTTTAGGCCTTTCCTAAGCAAACTCAATCTGGGCATGGTTAGGGACATGAAGCTGCACAGCCTGGGGATGCCTGGGGGACTGAATTTGTCCCCATACACTGTTATTGGCAATCTGTTGGCCCTCTCAGGTCATGGTGTCCCTTTCCTGGGGCTAAGGAAGCCTCATGGAGCATCAGCCCTCTGCACAGAATAGTTTAGCATGCTGAAAGAGTTGACTTGCCAGTATAATTGACTACATCAACTAAATCTGTTAAAGGAGCAGCCAGTCTCACCACTGGTATACTCAGCAGAGGCTATTTGAATTAGCTAAGTAATTAAATGATGAAAAATGAAACTAAGCAACCCATTTATTAAAGAAGAATGGACCAGGCAATGTTTGAGTGAATCCCTTTCCACGTGCTGGGAAAAGGTAGAGTCGGTGCATGCCGCAGTGGTCAGTGGATAAAGACAAGTCAGGAAGAAGAAGAGGAGGGCAGGAAGGCTCCAATGGACATAGTGCTTCCCCTTCTTCCAACTCTTTGGTGTGCATCATGTCCAGGTCCTAGATGAGAGAGGCACAGGCACTGAAGGCCACCTCAAGACCTGCAGGAACACCGATGGGACAACACGTGAAGATGCAACACGAGGAAGGCACAGAGAGACCAGAAGGAAAAAGGCACCAGATGCAAAAGTGGAAAAAAAAAAAAGGCAGACTTGAAACCTCACAGTTTGTTGGCTGAGCGTAGAGCACAAGGTGATACCAGGCCTTGTTCTCACCTGCCAATGGGTACAGAGCAAAGGTTGGGGTATGGTCAGGATCAGACTGGGCTTGCATAGAGGAGAGAAATTCCCCAAGCCTGACTCACCCCTGCTTTACTCTTTGTGCCATGGGTTCTGCCTTTGCAAAGGAGATGCAAGAAGTGCCAGTCCATGTGGTTGAGCAATACACTAGAGGAGGCTGAGTTCATCCCAGCAGCTGGCTGCATTGGCTGTGAGGATCTGCCTGGCATAAGGACAAGACAGAAGAAGTATCCCCCAGGGGAGGGGAAAGCAGTAGAAATCAAAATGGTAGTGGAGGGGTCACTACCAATGAACTCCGTGGCAATGGCAAGGATGAATGGAGATGACTGTATTTGGGAACAGTCATCAAGCCCTTTGGAAGCATCTCCCATCCTTTAAAAATAATGATGGGAGCAAGTAAGTGCGCTTTAATTAGAAATTATATTAATTATTACTTGCAGCAGCTTTTTGCCTGAAAAGCATAAAATTCTTTGCATTTTGGCTAGGAGCTCCTTACCAGGAAATCTATATTTTTCATATCCACAGCTAATGCTGCTGATTCAGAAGCTGGCGGGAAAGAAGTTATCATTCACTGTGGATGCTGTTTGAGGATAGGTGGTTGTACACACGGCTTTAGGTAGCTGCGAGGGTGAAAAATGTTGTGTCTAGACCGCCAGCTCCCATGCCAAGCTGCTGTCCAATGCAGTGAAGAGGATGAAGATGTATCATGTCTTCTTCATCTTTTAACACCCAGAAATGCCAGCAGACCCTGGAAGATCAAGCCACCATGAAGGGATCACCAAGACGTAATGAAACATCCGTGAAGGAAGAAGCATCCTGGCGTTATGCAGATATCTGTGCAGGTTTGCAGGGCAGCCCAGATCTCCATATCTCATGTTAGCTGTTTATGAATTATTCCCTAAGTTTTATTACACATGCATATTCATTTTTAATGTTTAAATCCACATTAAGGATGATTTTCACTAAAGGATGATCCCTAACTCCATCAGGAGCAAAGCTAAGGCAATGATACATGCCAGTCTGAGCAGGGGTTGGTACCATTAATCCCTGGCTTGCCTTCCTGGAGGGAACTCGCCAGCCCCAGGTCTGTCAGAGCTTGCAGCCTGGCTGGGAGCCGAAAGGCCTTGGATGAAACCCCTACCTGCATGCCAGAGGTCCTTAAGTCTCTAAACTTGCTGCTCCCACACCCAAAGGGAAGCACTCGCACTCTCCCACTTTCCCACAAAGACTAAATCTTTCAGTTGCCTCCCACACAAGCCAAGGGAAAAGATGGAGCAAAATGCATTTTAATGAGCATTTGAATAATCATGGGGAAGAGCTTTTCACTGACATAGCACCTTTTGTTCGAGCCATTTATAAACATCCATTAAGCCTGACAACATCCCTGAAGGGTAATTCTTTTTTTTTTTTTTTTTTATATAATCTCGGGAAGTGGAGAGCTGGGATTTGCTCAAGGATAGGGCAGGAAACCCATGGTGGGGCTGGAAACGGGAACCCCACGTGTGGGATTTCCTCTCCCCCCTCCACAGAGTTTCCTCTCAGCTCACTAATCGCTAAGCAAGATCTTGATGACCAGATGCTCATAGATAACATAGCTCAAATATTGCTTCCGTTCTGCAAATTGCATGCTGGCTTGGTTCAAAGGCCAGATCCTATTCCACCATCAGCTGGTGGTGGGGATCCTACCAAACATTGGCAGAAGGTGAGCCCAAGCTGCAAGGGTGTGAAAAACAAAGCTACATGCTGGAGAACTTTTGCAGCTGGGCACATTTTCAAAGCCCGATGTGGTTTAGAACATTTTCTCTCGCCTGAGAAAATCTGCAAGGCTTCAAATGAGACCATTTCTAAAGGGCACATCCAGGAGCTTTATCCAAAACCTCTGGCAAGGCATTTCCCTACCAGACAGCGCACACGTTCCAGGGGGCAATGACAATATTTCTTCTTTGGCATCGCCAGTTAAAAGGATTTATTTTCAGTAAAATAGAGTACTTCAGTTGCGTGATGGGCGAAAAAAGGTACTATATAATTAAAAGTGGGATTAGACAGAAAAATGAGATGTTAGGCGGATAATTAGGGAACTATTATAATTAGAATGTGCTTTTAAATTCCCTGGTAGCTTCTATTATGAAAGGGATGTCCTCTGATTAACTAACATTTCCTTTAAGTAGATATTTTTCCTCTTCCTTTTGGACAGGAAAGCTCGAATTGAATGACTTTGCCTTAAAAAAATCACAGTTTACTGGGGCCCGTGTTCTTCTCATAGCAGGCCAGTTTTGCTCAGGAAAAAAAGCCCTCTGTATTTGGGGTGGGAAGTGGCAGGGAAGATTTTACCAGTAAGCTTATTAAATCACTTCTCTATTAAATACAGTCTTATTTATAGACAGTATTTAGTATTCTTTGTATTCAGCCTTTAAGAGAAATTATGGCTGTTAGAGCAGTGCTAGCCTTAGATTAAATTTTTATTCATGCAGGTTTTATACAAATGAAACTGCTGCCTATTTCTATGGGAAGTAGAAAGCCGTGATGGTTTGGAGAGGATGTGGAGCTTCAACGAGAGCTGTCTGACAGCTGCTGTTAATGAACATGAACCAAGCAGCCTCTTGGAAGCTGCTTGTCTCTCCCCAGCTCTCCGGCAGGGAGTAGGAAAGGACAGACAACGGTCCTGCCTCTTACAGCCCCATAAATCAGAGCAGTTCTGCCCAAGTCGGTACAATTCTAAGGGAGTTAAAATTGAGAGAAGTGAGAGAATAAGCTGTCCCCTTCTTCTCACCTGAGCCTTTGCTGGGTGGTGGTTTGCAGGGAGCCACTGCGAGAAAGTGCCATGGGCAGATATGGAAAAGTGGCAAAGGGAAATAACTTGCTGAAAATGCAGCCTCCTTCCCTTATTTCTTTTTTTTTTTTATTATGCCTAAAATTTCAGGAATTGAGAGAGGAGTGAGTGCAAAAGTTCAATTTGTATGTGAAGGCCAAATGTTGCCTCTGATTTGTAAAAGTAGGAGGGGAGGGAAGTGGAGGAGACAGCCAAATGTCCAGGCCACTGAAAGCACTGATGCATGCTTGCATACTACTGTGTTCAGACAAACAAGACTCCTGTTCTTTCACCTGAAAACTAAAAAACAGATGGATAATTGCTTTACGCAGAATCGAGAACCTTGGCATCCATCTGCAGATATAAAAAATTATTTACTTAAAAACCAATTTGTGGTAAATCTGATTCCAGCTTACTGGACATATTGTTGAGAGAAATGCTCAGCAAAATGCTTTCAAGAAGCCAAATGGTCAGGGAAAGGAAGAAAACAAACCCAAATATAGTACAGAGGCCCTGGGGAAAGGAGCCCAGGGAAGGGGCAGTCTGCCTGAGGTTGGAGACCCCCAAGCCTGACATGGGCATTGCTGCAAGAGCAGTGGGAAAGGCTGGAATACGTGTTTTTGGTGTGGTGAGTGATGCCAGGGACAGTCTGTCCCAACCTAGTACTTCCAGAGAGGGAGGGGGGAAGCATCTCTTTGGGATATCTTCAGGAACTGTGGACACAGATCATGTCTGGGGTGCCTTCAGAAGCCCCAGGGATGACCAGTGAGCCAACGCTTCAGGAGCAGGCTCTCAGCACTGTATTTTCATGTCTGCACAGACCATCCACTCAGTAACCAGGGACGAACCAGCAGCAATGAAATGCCAGTGATGGGAGAAGCAAAATGTCACCAACTGACAGCGAGGCGGAAGGAAGGACCTGTGGGCAAACGTCCCATGCAAAGATGGGAAACCCTTGGAGGCAGAGGCAGCCTGGCTTGGTGCGTACACGGGTTACACGGAGAGGCAGCAGCTCGTGCAGCCTGGCAGGGCACCAAGTCAGCCTGTCACCGGCAGATTCGGAAACGTCGTTCATCTGTCAGCACCAGCACACCCCTGACACCAGCACATCGTGACCTGCCGCGGAGAAAAACTTCCAGGAGCTGAGAGTCCTCGGGAATTCACTTAACCATTTAGTGGTGGGTGAGCCAAATCCCCTGCCATATTTTTTTGGCCCTTTTCCATGGATCTGACAGACTGGTGGGCACCAGCCTCCTCCCAGGGGTCAAAGGGACCAGACGTTAGTGGGTCTAACAGCAAAACCTCCCGACTTGCAGTGTACTTACTGCAGGCAGTGGTGACATCAATGAAATCACCCTGGACCATATTGCTGAGCCCTAACGATGACTGTGCAGACTCTGGGAGGAGAAATACTGAGCTGAGCTGCACAGACACTGATGACAGCATGGGCCGAGGTCATCCAGCATCTCCTGACTTCCCAGGCTGGGCTCTGATATCCAAGTCAGGAGAGAAGTGCACAGACCAAAGGGAGCGAAGGGAATTTGGCGATTCAGAGACATGGCCTCCTGCCCTATATCTGCCAGATGGGGGGCACAGAGGAATAAGAACCACTTTTCCTTAACCCATTGAAAAATCTGGGCTTCTCACTCCCACAGAAAAGAGCTATTTGGCCTAATGACACCTTCCAGCTCTGCGGTCTCACTCAGCCAAGATGCTGAAGCACTTTAGATGTCTTAATTCATCCTCTCAGCAAATAGGCAAACCTCTGCACAGCAAAGTGCTCCTGGTAGCAGTACAACACAATGGGGAAAATACAGTGTAGAAAAATATGATGGTTTTATGTCTTTTATGTCTTATACTGCAAACACATAAAAACAATTAGCGTTTGGAGGATATTTTTTAAAAGCAAAGAGAATGATTGGCAAGGCAGAAAAAATAAATATTGTACCTCTGAGAGGGTTAGGGACATACTATTTTTCCAATTTTACAGAGAAATGCCAGATCAAAATTACTTCCCCAAGATCACACAGGGTGATCCTGCCACCCTTTCTATTGAGTAGTTCTTATCCAAGGGTTTGACTGTCTTCATGCCCAGAGACCTCTGTGTTTTAGAGACTTTAAAGCCCACTATCCAGTGATGTAAATTTATGGTGTATTATCTACTCTATATTTATTCCCCACATAAATATCTTTTCAAACTAATCTACCTCACCCAAAGGCACTTTCAGAAGTGTAAGGCCAGCAGTAGCACTGCTAAGAGAATTAACACTGTCCCACATAATTAGTAGTAATTAGTACTGGTCAGGACAGGAGTTAATGCACACTGGCGAACGTAAATTCTGCCTTTGTGTCCCTGTGCCAACATAAAACCAGCCTGGGAATAAAATCCCACTGGGTGCAAAAGTGAATGGACCTGGTTGGTTTTCCTATGTCTTATCATGCCTGAGCTCAGGTTGTCTCTATTCCAGACCTTTCCTCCCATCATGGAAGCCTGCACCTAGTTCTGGCAAGGAAGCAATTTTGCCAGTAGTCCTAGAGGCATTTGATAACCCATTATTTCTGTGGGTCTTAGTGGGGAGAAAAAAAATGGGCATCAAAACCAGAGGCTGCATCAATACAACCAGATACCTTCAGGGAGTGTTTCATAGCTTCCCCCTATGGCATTAACCACTTGTGGCAGCAAAACTGAAATACAGGCTCAACAGCAGAGAAGAAAACCAATCAAAAGAAGACAATATAAAACCAAATGGAAGCTGTCCTCCTCCTGGGGGTGAGAAGGCGGTGGGGTGATGGGTGGCTTTATGTACGGTGGAGGTTACGTGCTGGGGCACAGCTGGTGTGTGTGCCAGCACACATCTGGCATATGCATGGATTTGGGATGCCAGAGCAAACTGTATGGGAAATGAGTTGGAAGTAAAGAACAGAGCATATAGAGAAGGTAGTTCCCTAATACATAAAGCGTATTTTATTTCAAACTATGTTTTCTACATATTGTCTGAGGTTGGATCTGTTCTCCTTGTGGTAGGGCTTGAAGTTTAAAAAAAAAAAAAAACCAAACATGGATTATACAAAGTTACCTAGCTGCAAAACCCCTCCTTCTTCCTTCTTTCCTTCCTTCAAAGAAGGTTTGCCGAAACGTAGCCCTCAAGAGTTATAAATACTTAAAAGGGGAAAGCTTAGTAAAGTGGATGGTAATGTTTTGGGCTGAAACCCCTCATTTTTACTCCTAGATGATTGCTGTGCTTATTGAGTTCAGGAAAACAACCTAGCAAACCCAAGCAGAGTCTCACAATAGAATCATAAAGAAAAATGACCTATTCTAACAGAGACCTCCTGCCTCATCTCATTGGAACAAGAACTGAAAGCCAGGGTTTGCCGAGGTTTGAAGGACGTGCAGGCTGGATTGCCGTGGGTGCTGGGATGGAGTCTGATTTCCAGCATCACTGAGATCCATCTGCTTCTACTGTCTTCACCCAGACCCGCTGGAGCTGAACACCGTTCATAACCAGGGCCCAGCTGGTCTCTAGGAATGGGCCTTTTCCAAGCAAGAATGCTATTTTAAGTATAATTTTAAATTTACTTTTCAAAATACAGAGGTAAAACCATGTATGGACGTTTACTTTGATTTAAACCAATTTTACACTGATTTTGCTTAATTGATGATGAGGGACTCATTTGAGCTAAACAAACAGAAAATTCTAGTAAATCAAAATGAAATGTGTTTTGTTTTTTTTTTTCTTTTTCTGGGTTTTGCCTCATCTTAGCTAGTCTAAGAACTGAACCGAAGTTAAAGCTGGGATATTTTTATGTCAGCTAGTTTTGGCTAGAAACCTGTGTGCCTGTTTTTGCCGGCTCGTCAAGCCCTTGTAAATGGATTTCATTTTGATCAAAGCAAGTGGAGACGATGTGACTCTCAGCCTGCTGGAGGGGGACCCCCAAGGTGACGTCAGCCGAAGGAAGAGTCACCGAGGGCAGCCAATGTGTTGCAGAAGAACTTCAAAGCAAGATCCATAGGCAACCTTGGCTAGGAGCAGGGAACGGATCCAAGGGAAAACATGAGGCAGGCAGGCTTGGCTTGCTAGACAAAATCTGTGTTAAAAGACAGGCAGGTAGGAAGAGCTTTAGAAAGAGCACTGGAAAGTGGAAAGAGGGAATGGAATAAACCACATGCCCAGAGAAACAAGTGGTCCTGTGGTGGAGTTTTCTTAGGAGGTCTTTTATACAAAACACTATGGGTTTTAATACGCTCATGAGGTAAAGTTTCTCTGGCAGTTAGTGGCTGTTTGTGATCGTTTCGTGGTGCATTTGGAGGAACATACAAAGCCACCGGGCAGTGAAGAATCAATTAAGAGGAGGTGAAGATCCAGGAGCCACATTCTGTGGAAACAACGCACAGCAGCAGGACAGCACAGGAAGACTGAGCAAGGAATGCGTGTCGAGCCACACTTCATACCTTTGGTGCCCACACTGTTGGTTTTTAAAAACGCCTTTCGGAGGAGCCACCTGGGTAAAGAAGGCAAGAGATCCTTTCAAGTGGTCCGTCATGGAGAAGCCTGGTCCAACACCCCGATGGCCAGAATAAGAAATGAGTCAGTTGTCCAACTCCCGACCCGACGAGGCCGATGAAGGTGCTGTCTGGTGAAGAGCGCTGCTGATGGGTTGCAGCCTATGTGAAGCTAAGCAACATCTCAGTAAGGAAATATTTAAGATAACTGCAGTTCTTCTGGAAAACTGTGAAGAGAACTGCAAACGCATGCAACTGTCATAAAACCTCCCAGTCTGGAGGCACACAGAAGGAGAAAGCATATTGCCTGCAAGAGTCTGTCATCCCGGGAGGGAGGGAGGTGGGGGTGGCATTTCCAGGTACGTAAATCCAAGGCAGAAAGCCACCAGCTGCTCAAGTTCAGTGAGGCAAAGATTTTTGAAGCAGGATTTGAGCTGTGTGAGGCAGGCAGACCGTGGAGCTTCCCTCTAACTTGCAGACCAAACATGTGCTTCTAATACAGAAACTACAGCAGAAGCTAGAGTTACTGCAAGACTGAGTGTACTAATGAATCAAATTGTCTCTACACAACTTCAAAGGCTTTGGGAAGAAGCAAGAATAACTAGAAATGTAACACTAATGGCAAGGACAACGTGGCTGGCACTGGTGAAACCCAGTGAGGATCTCTTCATCAGCAGAGAGGCTGAGTGTGTATGGAGAAGGATGGAAAAAAATGATCTGGTGGTGCTGTACAGCAAAGGAGAAGGGGCAGCAGTGGCCTCAAGTTTGGCGAGAATAAAAGCAAGGCAGAATGGGCCTCGTGGAAAAATGGGGTGAGCACTGCAGTAATAAAATTCAAAAAGAGGACCAAAGTAAGGAGCATTTCAAAGAGTAGCAAGGACAGGAAAATAATAGAAAGGGTTACAAATGACCAGCAATGTAGAAGACTATAATAAACTACAGCAAACTTCAACTTGGAAACATAAAAGAAGAAATATGATCTAGGATGATATGGGAAAAATAATTTAAAGGAAGATATTCTGTTGGGGGAGAGATCTGGGCAAGGTCCAGAGTTGCTATTTATAAGTTAACGAAGAGAGGGGTGGGAACAGTTTGTCTTCAAGAAGAGGCCCAAAAGGCAAAGTATCTTGCCTCTGTTCCTTGCTCCAACACGTAGTTTCTTAGCTGAGTCCCTTGAAAACCTTCAGTGCTCCAAGTGCTCTGGCTGTGGAATGAGAATTTCCGGGCTCGTACACATGCTCGTAAGATGTTTGGCTGCTAGAGTGGCACCCCCGGTGCCACAAGCTGTCACACAGCATTTGGGTGAGTAGTCCCATTTCAGGGCAATGTACTCGAGGAAGCTCAAATTAAAAGGGATGGTAGAAATGGAGAGTGGGACCAAAGTGATAGGCAGCCTTGTGCATCTCCGTGGTTCACCTTTATCAGCTGGGAGTAAATGCATCCTGGAGAACTTGTCTCCATTCTGCTCCTGCTTGCATCCAGTGAGTCATGAAAGTGGTGTTTTGAGGGAAGAAGAGAGTCGAGACAAAGAATTCAGTGTCCCCAAAATCCCCTAGGGACCACCTGGATGGGTAGAGCCTTCTGACCTACTTTTGTTGGCTCCACAATGGAGAGGTTCAAAGCTACTTTGTTCACTGCTACTGCACTGAGATGCATATCTACCTTCAGAAAGGTACAGCGCTTTTCAAAAGCTGATTTAGGCACTTAATCCTGGTGATTTTCAATGAGAGTTGAGCTGGTAGGGAACTCCTAAAGTGTGGCTTACTGACCACAATTGCTAAATATGGCTTGTAACTCTGGCAGGAATTAGGTGCCAAATTTTGTGGGAGCTGTGGTCACTGAACTCTTGAGAGAAGAAGCAAAATGTCTTTGGAAATTTGAACTGAAAGGTTGAATGGTGGGATAGTCCTCCTGAAATCATGATGAGAACCCTCTTAGCCAAGATACAGAGTATTCAATTGACTTAAAGTCTACAAAATTCAAGGAAGTAATGTTGCAGTTAAGGAGCTGAGCTGATGATTGTTCTGCAAGATGTTTCTCTGGTTCCATGTAAAAAATGCTTTCCGGAGTTTGGGTGCCTATCTGATTTCTTATCTTGTTCCCATGACTAAGTTGAGCTTAAGAGCAGGAGAGCATTTTCTTTAAAGTCAGATCTTCTGAAGCAAAGCTAACATAGCCACCCTCTTTGAGGTAAAGAAGTGCTTGGCAGGGGAAGCTGGAAGCAAACACTGTCCTGATGCATCTTACTGGGTTTTTCCTTTGACAACTACAGATCCTTGCAGATCTTTCTATGAACCCTTTAAACAAGCCACAGAAAATGACCATTAGCATCACATCACCATCCAGGACGCTCCACAGCCCCAGGCCGTCGCAGTTTCCCATGTAAAACCAGCCCGCGGACCTGGTTTGGCCTCGCCGCGGACTCGGAGCGAGCGAGGGCCGGGGCGGGGTGCGGGGCTGCCCTCGCTGCGGCTGCGGGGCTG
>NW_008585739.1:682-1151 GCF_000691845.1 Merops nubicus | reverse complement strand
CGGTGGCCCCTCAGGCCGAGGAGGGCCGCGGAGCAGCCGTTCGTCCGCCGGCTGAAAGGCCGCGGAGCTCGGGGGCGCCGCCCCGGAACGGAAGAGGGTAGAAGCAGCTTAGCACTACATCGCTGCACAGAAAACCTCACGGTACAATGGGGTCTTGGGTTTTTTTCTTTCTTTCCTAGTTTGATTTTGTTCACGCTTCAACAGGAACTACTTCTGAGAGCTCTGGATTTCCGGAACAAGTTTTCTTCTCGCCCGTATTTACCTTCACGTGTCATACCTCCTGAACGAAAAAAGGTGAGAGTTATACATGTAAGGCTTTTGTAAAATAAACTTAGAATCATAGAATAATTATGTTTGGAAAAGACCTCCGAGATCATCAAGTCCAGCCATGACCCAACACCACCATAACCATAAAACCATGTCCCCAGGTCCCACATCTACATTTTTTTTTTAACACCTTCAGGGATGG
>NW_008585739.1:309-658 GCF_000691845.1 Merops nubicus | reverse complement strand
GTATTTTTTTTTACCTGGCTTTATCAGCTACTGCCTTTCATAAAGCAAAAGGAGGGTTTTTTTTGTGGCTCTTGGGATTGTATTTCGTCAGTAATTTGCTATCAGTTTACTGTCCTGTGGCCTCTATTTTTGACCTCTGCCAATATTTTCAAGTCAAAATAACTTGATACCGTCCTTTGCTGAGTTTCTGCTTCAGCCACACTAACCATCCACTTCTCTAGGAAGCTTGTTGAGTTAAATCTTGCCTGTTCAAAACTGCAAACAGCATTCAAAACACAGGTTAGCCACAAATATATTCACTAGTATAACCACTGATTCTTCTTCTGTTTGTTCTTGTTCCTTTCCTGGA
>NW_008585739.1:0-218 GCF_000691845.1 Merops nubicus | reverse complement strand
AACCTAGTGTTATGATGGACAGTCCAGCATAAATATACTCTTAGGATCTTTTACCTGGGTGGTGGTAGTTGACTCAGAGCTCATCCTTTTTTATGTAAACTTAGGATTGCTTTTGCCCATTTAGATAACATCACATTTGACATACGGGAACAGACTCTATAACTGGGAGTAGGTGTGCTTATTGCGTGCAAATGCATGGGGGGCCGCTCCACCACAAA
>NW_008585738.1:21252-26668 GCF_000691845.1 Merops nubicus | reverse complement strand
TCTGTACTGAACGGCCGGTGCCCTGGGTGATTTTTTTAAATGCAACAGACCAAACAATGGAATATCATATTAGCTTGGGGTTAGCCTGAAATAATGGAAAATAAGAGGGAAAACTGTAAACGTTATTCAAAATGCCAGTTTGAAACTCTCAGACAAGTCATCCAAAATAAACAGTAGCTGAGTGGAACTGTTTTCTTTGCAGGGAATTTCCACTGGAATAAATAGCAAGTTCTGTTAAAAAAAAAAAAAAAAAATCTGCAACTAGTTGTAATAGGTGTAGTGCTTGCCAAGGGCTGGAGGGTGCCCACAACTAGAGAGGTCCTTATGATCCAGAGTGGTGTTTTACAGCAGCTTTTGCTGCCAGTTCTTTAGAGATGCTTACCATTTTTACCCATGGACCCTACCCGAGACAAAGGTGTCTGTTTTTCCCTTCCTCTTGCCCTCTTCTTCTACATTTAGACCATTCCTTAACATGCTTTTTCTTAATCAGAGCTGCGTCTGCTGATGCCTTTGTGTAACCCAGGCATAGTGTTGCTGTGACGTGCCCAATCTACGTTACCTGCAGTTGGAAAATAAGCATCTTTAACAGTATGTTCTTTGCCTCAGTGTCACAGCTGGTTGCATGCTTGCACAGCCAGAGCAGTAGGTCCACAGAGCTCCTACTTGGATTGTACTCCTGGGGATGCACAGAGCACCAGCAGGTACTACACCTAAGCCTTCCAAGTGATTTCTTCAAGGATCAGGTCGTCAGTTCATCCAGCATGATTTTAAGCTAATTAAACCACCAGTAGTTGATGGGGTATATATAAATGGCAGTGTTCCTGGTCATGGGACAGCTGCCCGATGACTTGCTGAGACCTGGCACAGCTCAGCTCATGCCCAGCTGCAGAGAAGTTCCTGGGTCCACTGCCTGGTCCCCTGCACTGGTGATCTCCACGGCACAGCTGAAGAGAAGTAAAACATTTAGTTTGTGAGCCAGAGAGAAAGTGGCCGGGAAGGCATTTGGATATGCATAGCCCTTATGAACCTTCCCCACCCCACAGGGTTTTGCAGCTAAAACAGTTTTCTCCAAGATCTCACTGCCTGTACAGTGGTTGGGAAGCCTGTTTATTTAACGCCCTCTACTGATGTTTCCAAAATTAACATAGATTCCTTTCAAGAGGAAAACAAATATTAAAGTTTATTCGTCCAAAAAGATTTACATTTTCCAAGAGTCAGCTGCTTCAGGGAATCCTGTCAAACACTACACCACACTTTGGGTGGGTGCATAACCTCATTTTGGGTAGGCGTCTCTAGCTGTGGGGACATAGCAAGAGTCTCTGCCTCTCCTGAGCTCAGTGAAGGTCTTTCCATCACTGGACACAATTCCTTTCTCTTGGCCTGTCTTTAAATGCTGCTGTACTCTAGGTTTTGGCTGAACCCACCAGCAGATCACTTGGTGTGTCTCTGGTCTAAGCACACTTGATGTGCACAGAAGGGACCATTTCTGCTTCCTGGTGCTTCACCTTTGTTCATTATAACTCAGCTAGGCTGGCCCCAGAAATGGGAGGTGTGTGGCCTTGTCCTTGCAGAGCAGCTAGCTCCAGGGGCTAAAACTCTTTAGATCACAACCAGGGGATGTGACTCCAGCGTCTGTGTAGTCAGACTGGTTTTACTTCATAGGTATCGTAGACGTTGAGGAATGTGACATTGGTATAGTTTCTCTTAATTAGCCTGGAGATGTCATGGGTGTTCGTTCTTTATGACTAGCTATGAGGGATCTCAGAGCCTCACAGTGCTGCCTCCTCTTCTTCCCCTGAGAGCAAATGGCAGGACAGATAAGGACATGAGAGTTTCCAAAACCTGGTGCCCATAGTCAGCCCCTCTGAAAACAGGCAGGGTGGGGTCTGGCTTGTGGTGTGTGAGAGAGAACTGAAGCAAAACAGGATGTTTTTGTGATTTAAAACTTATTTTTCATAATTCCTCTTGTTTTGTAAAGGCTTGTTTTGGTTTGGTTTTGAAGTTGCTTGCTGCATTTATTGGGAAGTTTATTGGCCAAAGAGCTTTGTGCACATGTGTGTGTAGGTAGATGTGTATGCCCCTGTGTGCTTGTGTAGGGAGAGCAGGTGAAGAGGCTACGCTTCAGCTTCAGGACAATTTTCTACCTGAAAATTAATAAAACTAATAGTGACTAACAGCTAAGTGATGGAAAATATAAATTCTATCTATGAAGCTCTTCTGTAAATCTTGCTGAACAGTTGTTTGCTGTCTGAACACCTCAAAATTCAAAGGGTTCTGTCCAATGTTAAGGTATTTTTTCAAAGACCCACACAAGTGCTCCTGACTGTAGGTGTTAGTTTACACATAAACATGTGTTAAACCCGAGTAATGGGAAGTGAGGTGTAAGTGGCAGATTAAGAAGCCTTTGGGGTCATCAGTACCCCATAATGTGTCCTATATCTGGCCTAGTTTTAGCTAATACAGTTTTTAGAGGTTAAGACAAAATTAAAAAAGAAATCCTGGGAGTAAGGAAGGTGGTAAATAACATATGAATGGGAGTCAGTGTCTTTAAATAGACTGTTTCTTGGAGTTTTCCACTTCAGCCCCTTCAGGCTGTGCCAGAGATGGAGGCGCGGGCGGTGACGTCTCCAGAGAGCCCCACGGCCACGTGCTGTCCCCACGGCCACGTGCTGTCCCCATGGCCACATGCTGTCCCCACGGCCAGCACAGGCTGGGTGCTCTCAGGAGAAGGTGCCACCTCTGTGTCACGGTACCTCTGTTTCTGCCCCTCTGTCCTACGGAGCAGAAGTGCCTCCCTGACCCCAGCCTGTGCCCTGCCAGGGTGGGAAGAGACACTGTGCTAGCTAACCTCTCCCTGATTGACTGGAGGTGCTGTACCCACTCTTACAAACCCTGGTCTCCACAACGTTCTGGCATTTTATTGTTGACTTCAGTGGAAGAAGATGTTTTCTGCCTTCATTGTTTCTTCTCCTTGGCTCATCTGTGAGTTTCTGCAGTAGCTTGCAGCACTTGCTTCTGCAGAATAATTACCACAACCTCATGTTCACTGGATGTGAACAATTGTATTCTACTGTTTATGTTTTTCTGCCTCTTATGCCATCAGAGAACTGGGACATGCTTTTAAGGCCACGTGATTTGCACTGGTTCATAGCAAGACCTTTTTACTGTAAGAAGATGCATATTTCTTTGTTTAGCCTCACCTGGCAAATTGTCCTCTGGCCTCCAGGTTATTTGATCTCTGAGCTCTTCATCCTGGATTAGCTTCTCTCCTTCCCTTTCTCAGCCCACTGGCAGCTCTTCAGGCTGTGTTTTCAGGCCACTCCTTCACACCTTTTTTCACATGGGCTGTGCTCACCTAATGCTGCTCCCTCCTGCCTTTCCATTCTTGACCTTTTCCCAGCTGCTCAGCGATGTCTCTCTCTTGGCCTCTGTCACTGTTCAACTCCTAATGTCTTCCTGCAACTCAAAAAAAATGGCAAAAAAAGTGCAATTGTTTAAGCCAAAGTCTACTTTTATTTGCCCAGGTAGTGTAACTTCAGACTTGTAGCTCCACTGAAATTCATGATGTTTGGATCCTTGTTTGAGGCTGGGATGCCTATTTTTCATTTCCATCACCTGCAAGATTCTGTGTGATTCAATCCTACAATTCAGCACAAAGTTATCATGAGTTTTGAGGAGTTCAACAGTGAATGTTACTAATGTGTGTTACCCATCCCATCCTGATGCTGACAGGCAGATGAGCGAGCAACTGAAAGAGGAAAATGCCTTTCCTGGTGTGTGTGCTAGCAGAGGTGCTGTTGATTAACCCATTTTTCAGCCAGCCAGCTCTGAGAATGCCATTTAACAACCCCAAGCCTGTATAATGCTAACAGGATGCTTATAAGGCATAAAGGGATTGATGTTCAGCTCTAATGAAATCCAGATGCACAGAGCTGCCTCTTTTTCAAGGCCTTTTTTGTGGCCAAGCTGCAAATGAAATTATTTAATAATTGTAAATAGATGGGAAGCACCAGACTTGCAGCTTGTGTTAGGTACTTAAACTCAGGGGCACCGAAGGCTGCTGGCAGTCAGCTGGTGAAGATGGGCACTCCAGTGGAGAGGCACTGCCTGCCTAGTGAACCTGAAGCATTTCTGCCTTGTAAACCATTTGTAGTTCCCACTTGCTCTTCTTTGTGCAGATTATATCTTCCTATAACACACCCTAGGAGTGGGTACTGTGCGTTTCATGCACTGGAAGTTAATCTGGGCCCTAGCAGGGACTGGAGCAGCATCTTCCAGCTCAGAGGCCCTGCTCTGAAAAGGCTGAAGTAATCCTGTAGCTGGGCAGACCCAGCTGTTTTAGGGCTTTTTAATGTTTAGTATGGCAGGAGGAGGAGTTTTGAGCCCAGAGAGGGGAGTAGAAGGAGGTTATTTTGAAGACATGAAGCAATGTGCTGCATTTTTCTATTCCTCAGGTTTGGCTGTTCCGCAGGTTTTTCATTTTGCCAAAGCTGAATTCAGTGAACTATTTATTTGCATTTTTAAAGAAAGAGCATCAGTCTTAATTTACTTTGGCCTCAGCGATGAATTTTTATACTGTGAAACCCAGCAAGTTTCCTTCCAATGTTATACATACATCCAACTCTGCAACAGGAACTTCTGCCCCAAAGTACCAGACTGAATTAAATGGTTTGAAGGGCTTTATAAAAGTGTGACCCCAGTGATTTCCCACAAGCCTTACCAGTAGTCACCCCAGAATTGTTTGATGCTATGCTCATAATCAGAGCATGCCACAGCTTGATGCTGGAGACCATGGATGTGTGTGGAGCTATGCAGAGGTTTATGTTTAGAGCTACAGAGCCACAAATTCCTCGTGAGAGGTTCCTGGGGTAGCTTTCAGCATTGGTTCAAAGGAAGGAGAGGGGTGAGGAGTGAGTCCTGCTATCACATTCTACCAAAACATAGGGGGAATCCACTGCAGTGGGTTTTCACCATGGGAATAAGCACTGCAGGAAAATCCCAACAGGCAGCAGCTGTCTAATTCATTGTCAGCAAACGTTTCAAAGTTGTTTAGCCCTGGACATCAGAATTGCAACCATACAGTTGGGACCTCCAAGAAAAGCCAAAGAAATTTTACAAAACAAGGTTTTACTTCTCCCACCACTTTTAGCCTCCTGTGCCAGTACTAGAAGGGGAGGTGCTTCCTCCAGCAGTTAGTTGCTTGCCAGGCCAGGAGCACAAAGTACAGAAGTACTTCTAAATCAACATCAATTTTTGTTGACCTCTTCAGTTTCCATCAATTAGAAATTTGTTCTGCTGGCTACAGAGAGGAGACTTGCATTTGTGTTACTCAAAAGTTTTTTGAATTTATATTGGTGGAAAAAAGACTTTGGATGAGTCTTGCACTCTTTGGATGTTCAGAGCCTGATCCTGCTGA
>NW_008585738.1:19493-21219 GCF_000691845.1 Merops nubicus | reverse complement strand
TGAACTTTCAGGCTTGCAGAGGGAAGACCACCCGTGGATGTTTTCAGCAGCAGTTGCCCATACATTTTACAAATTCTGCCCACCAACATATCAGCAGGCTGAGGCTTGAAAGTATCAGTATTCATTTTTTGTTCTTCTGTTGGTGACTTTTCACCTCACCATTTCATCAGGCCAGCACTGCGTGAGGGAGCACAGAGCTCCAGGTGGGCACCCACGTGTTTGCAGAGCCACAGCTGGTGAGTGGGAGCTTTTGGGCCCCTTTTTTTGGTACCTGTCCTGCTGTCTGAGTGACAGTTGAGAGTTTCACTTGGTTTTTGGACCCTGGGCAGCGCTTTATCGTGGGACCAAACCCTCGTGCTCGTCCCTAGGCACGGATGCTCCAGGCAGAGGGCAGTGCCATGCGGGCAGGGCTGTGTGCAGTAGCCAGAAACACAGACCTGAGCCTTGACAAGTGCCACGTGTCTGGATTTGGATCCAGCCCAGTGTTAAGAGCATGGACCATTACATCAGCTGTTGAGAAGGGCCTGCTTCTGTTGGAAAGAGCTCTGGTGCTCCATGAGGCAGCAGTGCCCCCTGCTTTGTGTGACCTCTCTCTCATTGCCATCTGCTGCCGGTGTTGCTCCAGGTCCCAGTGTTGTTCCAGACCCCTGAGGAAGGCTCTGCAGGCACGAGTAATTCACAGGAGCAGGGGAAAAAAGTGGCATGGAACAGATCAGTGTGAGTCAAACTAATCCCTATCTACCTCTGAGTGGAAAACCCACTTGGCCTTTGGCAGCTGAGAATTGTTCCTCCCCATCTCCCTTATATGGGACATTTTAAAATAAACCATCAGGGCTCCATTGCTGGGAAGGAAAAGGAAATGTTTCAAAGTGTGTCCTTGCAGACTGATTTACTGCCATCAGGCTCTGCATATTTTAAGAAATGCTTGAGTTTGGTTGGAGCTGCATTTAGCAGTAAGGGAGAGGGAAGCAATTAGTGAAACAACAGGGGAAGACAAACTTGTATAAAATGGTTTAGATAAATATTTACACCCGAATCTCTTAGCTCTGAGTTCACATTAAAACCTGCCCTGTCTCTCTGAAAGGACTTGCATCCACAAATGAAATACTGGGCTGTGGCCACCCAACATGTTATGCTTCCTCCTCTGATTAGTTCGGCTAATTATGGATCTTAAGGAATTCAAGGTTTAAAGGCAGGAGAGTTCAAGATCCTCCCTAGAATTTGCAAGGAAATGTTAATGCTTCACCTTATGCCTGTGCTGGCAAAATTCACCCCAAAGAGCTTGTAGAACAGCTGCACTTCTTTCCCTCTCTCCTGGGCACTGAATTTTTGCCCTGTGCAAAGTGAAGTAGTGCAAACTATTAAAATTTAAATAGACAGACACACGTGTCCCTACCTGACATGAAGGAACATGGACAAACAAGGCTGGATGGATTGGAACAAGGTTGCATTAGCCAGAAAAATTCTAGAGATTAAATTTTTAGGTATAGCATGATTTCTGGATGTCTTCTAAAGACATCTAATGCTTGAACAGCTCTGCTACTTAGCAAACCTTTGAGACTAGTGCTCCACCAGGTTAATTATCCCTATTGCTCTAGTAGCAGAGACGTGAGGCTCTTCTACTAAAATAATTCATTATATACATATTTCATGCTACAATCTGAGCTAGATTCATTATATTGCTATATCAGCAGCATACAAAACTCCCCCTGAGAGTTCAGTCACC
>NW_008585738.1:276-19462 GCF_000691845.1 Merops nubicus | reverse complement strand
TTCCCTATGTCATGCTGGCCTGCCCGCCTGGCAGTGAGCTGGAAGGAAGCTGGTTAACAATGTCTGATCATGATCATCATCCCCACAACAGAGCTCTGCTATATATAACATATATATAACATATATATAACATATATGTAACAGTTCCCTGGCTGGGAACTGGGCAAACATGAGAAAACCAGCACAGGAACCAAGTCACAGCCCGGGGTTTTTTCTTGGTCCTAGAACTCCAAACATTCAGGGTTCAAGGGACACTTGGAGGACATCTGGAGAAGTTTTTATCTTATTCTGGGCAGGAAGTCAAGGCTGAGAAGAAAACAAGTCATCTTCCAAGGAGCTGGTGGCATGAGGTGGGAAGGAGTGTAGCTTTTCAAGCCAGTATTGCCCAAGATCAGGCTGTCAGAGTGGCACGGCACTCCTGGGTGAGATGCAGGGCAGGCAGGCATGGTTGTGGTGCCTCCCAGCAAGGTGATGCTGAGTGCCCCACTGGGGATCCCCCACGCACGGGCAAGGGGGGCAACTGCAGGACAGCAGCTTTTGGAGCCCCTGCTAAAACTGCTCCGGGCGGTGGACTCGTGCCCAAGTTTACAGTTTCTCACGTGGCAGGTGAAGTCTGGGAACAAGGGGAGAAGGAGGCAGCAGCAGTGCAAGTGCACGCTTCCCCAAACTTGTTTTAAGAGCAAATCAGTTCAGAAGGGCCAGACCAGTTGTTTTCAGTTTGTGTAACCTAATGCCGAATTTCCTTTATGCAGTGAACTGTTTCCACTTCTTTCTTTGTCTCTCTCTAATTGGGTTTTCTGATTGGAGATGCAGTCGCAGTCTTATGCAGACACTTTGTAAGAGCATCCTGCACTCACATAAACAGAGCAGGAGGCAGAAGCAGCTCACATTATCTCATTAAGATACTTCTGGAGGAATGCTGCTGCTAACATAAACTCATTACTGGATGGAAGAGCAGCAGCAGTTGTTTTCACATAGATGGATCCAAGCCCAAGTGATCAGTTAATTGTTTCTGTACTCTTTACTGGATTCTTAAGTATTTTTTTAAATGTTGCCTGAGTGCTAGATAACTACATGCTACATTCACACAGTAACTTCTACTCAGTTCCAGCAGAGCGCTGGACAATGTGCCTTCACCGGGTTCGGGTGATCAGTGGCAGTGATCAGCTCTCTGCTCTGACACAACATACCAGCACTGTGATGAGAGTATTCGTAGGAAGAGAGCGTTTCACAGGCTCTGTCCAGGAATGAGAGTAATCTCCCACGGGACTGGCTCTGAACAGTCTGTGATGCTCCAAACCATCCAAGATGTGGCCCACGTTTTACTCTCTCTGACTGCCTTTAGCAACATGAGCCTCCCCAGCTGATCTGAATGTCAGCATGGAATTGACTCAGAGTCCACATTTATAAAAAAATTACATTATCTTTTTTGTTTAAAGAGTATATGATACCCTTTCACCATCTTCACAGCTAGAACGTGGACTGTTTATCTAACGTGGGGAGAAGGGCACTGGCAGCCAAATATTCCACATGAAAGAGTAACAGAACGTGGCAGCTGAGAACATTGGGAGACACAAATTTCCCTTGGAAGCATGAACTGGGTGCCTGGAGCTGTGCTAGCGACAGGTTGGTAGGGATCTTAAAGCGTCCTGCCGGCCAAGTTTCCACTGGAAAGTGTTGTCAGTTCTTACCAGCTTACCCACCCAGCCCCATGGTCTGCAGCTTTGCAGAACAGCTATTGACAGAGGGACAATCCACCCTGATCTAAGCAGGTAGCATTATTTTTCAGCTCCATCCCACCTTAACTGTCTGAAGAATAACTTTCAAATACAGAGGTCAGTGGGGGGAAAAAAACCCTGCTCTTGGTAGCCAGCTGAGCTGATAGCATAGGCCATACATGGGTTTGGAATGAGGGGCATTAGACTCAACCTCCCCAGTGCCAAGAAATACACAGCTAAAATGGGCAGCTCAGAGATGAGTAATGCACAGACAGGGCCCGGGGCGTTGGGAGTGTTCAGGCACTTTCAGAGTATGTTGGGTAAACGAGTATCTGTTTCCATGGCATCAAAACAGCACAGACACTACGCCGTGTCCCTTCGATGGTTCTCTGATCCCAGTGCTTCGTGTGAGCAGATCTGACTTCCAGCAGAAGCATTCCCTGGCTCTAGCATGGAGAACAGTGAATTCCCCTCGTGGGGAGGGGCTGCCCAGGACCAGCAGGCACTGTCTGCTCCAGTGCAGGGCTTGGGGATGGGGCCGTTCCAGAGAGCTCCTGCGGGAGACAGAGGCCACGTGGTGTTTCTTCTGCCTAGTGCCTGCTGGAAGTGATGCTAGTAAACAGGTCCTCAGGCTCCTCTGGAGAAGTGCAGTGGGTGGGCAGAGAAGGCTTCTCAGAAGGCATTACTGCCACTGTTCTGATCTGAAACCATTCCTAATGGTCCAAGAAATCCACCCGTAACTGACTCTCTGATATCTCCCCTGAAATTTATTGTGACTAACATGTCCTCCTGCACTGCACTCACATCATGTATGTCGCTGGCATTCCTTGCCATGCTGTGCCACAGAGGAGACTGGTTTTGGGGTGACCAAAATGGTTGCTGTACCTACAGTAGGGTGACTATGTGCCGTGGGGTTATTCAGCACAGAAGGTACTATCCAGTGGAGGGTTTTATTGTGATGCCATTCATGACGTTGCTTGGCAGCTGGGAGCCTGCCAGGGCTTTCCACCACGCAGCCACACCGTCCTTTCTTCCTCCCCTCAGATACTGTATGACCAATGCTTTGCTCTGCTCTGTCTTGTGGGAATGTTTTATCCTATTAAGGCACCACTGACAGCCAGATGTTCTGTTTTAGTCAGGACTCTATTTTTTTAAAACAAACATTTTTGAGCTGATGTTATTTTTATTTAGTTCGATCTGTGAAACTTCTGAAGACAGATCTTTGCTTGGCAAGGTCATATCAGGGAATGAGGGAGAAATTACTATCAGTCACTGTCTACGTATGTACATGCACACGAGGAGCCTACTTAGAGAGCAGTACTAATGTTGCAAACCTGAATATTCATGTGTTTTCCTAACGTGCTCTGTTAAATTGAGCTTTCAGTCCCACTCCACCTTGGAGTTATATGATCATACACTCTTTTTCACAAGGTCCTCTGTGCTTTGGAGGGCTCTGCCAGACCTGGTTGTGCAATGAATTTGGAGTTGGGTGTTGTGGAAAGCTCGTGCCTGAGGAATTCTCTGGTCTTTTGCTGCAGAAGTCAAAATGTGTATTGGAAATGAAATGGGATATGAGGAGGAGGGCATATTCTGTGGCAGCTGGACTCCACACCAGCCTCTGCCACAGAATTCCTTTCTGAAGCGTGGTAAATCTCTTCCACCAACTTTTGAGGTGGTCACTAATGCCCTCTTCTTAGTCTCTGGGATTCCTCACATAAATCCCTGGAGACAGACTCAGCCACGCGAGCCCCTGTCAGTTCAGTGAGAGTGAGCAGGGCAGTGCCTCGGCCCCGGCCCCTGAGCCAGCCTGTCTGCCTGCCCAGAGAAACCAGCTCCAGTGTGCTGAGCACCGGGCACCCAGAGTCACTGCCATCGCTCTGTGCTTGGCCTTTCCACCAGTGAAATGAGGACAGTGCTTTCCTCTGGCATCCCAAGGGTGCCGTGGGACTGTAACAGCATTGTGCACTCGGGGTGGGACTGCTGAGCTCGGGCAGTGCAGAGTCCTGCATCCCGCAGGGCTTGGAATGTCTGTGCTTAAGGAAAGGGATCTCTCTCTCCTTAGGACCTCTCCTCAACCAGCAACCCTGGTTTCTTTTATTTTTAGGATATTCCATGTTTTGATATGTTCAGAAGTCAAAAGGTAATCATTCTGAGCATGCTGTAAACTCCCCAGTACTTAAAGCTCTAATACAGGCAAATGCTGAAATGGGAAATGCCCGTGGGACAGGTTTTCCCATGCTTACTAGGCAAGAGCCATTGCTGTGAGGATTTCTCTCTCAGGCTAGGATCCGTCATCCTTCTACGGCACAAAATTAATTTAGCAAATAAAAGGAGGCCTGTGCCCTTCCTGTGTGTATGCTGACTTTTATGGTCATGGTGTCTCACTCGAAGTCTCAGCATTACAGTCATCTCATTTCTGTGTTACACAGGACTTGGTGGTGGTGGCTCTTAAAAAACATGCAAGTGTCTTGAGATTACACTAGCTGGAGAGGGACCTACTAAGAGTCTATTTACTGAACCTAAGTCATGGAAGATGGAGAAAAATCCACTACATAACCTCATACATTCCTTCAGCCCATAAAATATGCCTCCCTACAGTATTGTATGCTGTTCATAGCTTTGTCCAGTCCAGTTTTAAATTACATTTCCATACCTTTCCTTAAAAAACTGTTCAATGGCATGAGTCTTAGGAAGTTTTTCTTGACCTTCAGCCTGTGGGTTTTTTCTCTGCTTAATTTCGTATCATTACTTTGAATTTTGGCTGTGAAAACTGGAAGCATTTCAAGTTAGGAAAGTTTTAAGTGTCCCACATAAATGTGAGAGTTGACAAGTGTTTTAATAATAAGGAAGGGGAGGAAAGTGTCTGAAAGCACAGATCATGGCTCAGTGCTGAGGTTTCATAAGTGTTAACCAGATAAAAAGAGAACTTGTGGAGTGCAGTGAGCAGATCTGCTTCCACGGGGGCCAGGCTGACTGGAATGTGTTTTTGTCTTGCAGAAGATGAAGCCCATAGTCCAAAGAAGACGCTCTACCCCTTCTGCCATTACTAAAGCTCTCAGCAAGTCAAAGTACCATTCCAGGTAGAGGAAATACTTCTCTGACTCCTTTTTCCACCTTTCTGCTTATATGGACTGAGATCAAACCGGTTTTCAAATTAATTTAACAATGTGGAGGGCAATTTGTTTGTGGACAGGTATAGAAGAGTCTCTCTTCTACCAGAATGGCCTGCTGGTCAGCAGCAGAAGCTGAGGGAAGGGAGGAGGGTGGGGGGACATTAACGTTATGGCATTTGTCTGTGACTGTGGCAACACCGTCCCCGTGGAGCATGCTGGTGTCCACTCCAGAGTGTCCCTGCCCAGCCACACCACCACATCCTGGCGTTCTGAAACGAGGGTGGGGTCAGTCTCAGGTGAACTTGCAGGATCATTTAATATAAAGGGCAGGACTGATTAGCATTTGCTTGCCTTCTGACCAAGTTGTGTGGCTTCTTTGTCGTTTTCCCCCTACCACCTCCTAACTTGCACTAAAAAAAAAGTAAAGAAGAGAAACAAATTCTTGACTTTATTTGGCTGGGGAATATCCTTCTGAGGGAGGGAAGCTTTAAACGTTTCTCGTGATGGATTGCTGTGGAGGGAGCTGGTGCAATGCCATCTTTGCTTAGGCCAACAGAGTATTGGGGAAAGTTTTTTTTTCCTAATCTTGCTGTTTAATTCTAATCTTGTGTTTACAAATCTGTGTAACTCCTCCAGCTTTAGGAAATCCACTGCTGAGGCTGTGAGATGGTGTGGCTCTCACTGCTCTATTGACGCACATGGAAAGCTTTTAATATCAAGTTTAAAGATGATTTAGGTTCTCACTTGAAGAGGCAACAGATGCATAAGCCAAGAATTCACTTGTTGCCTGTGGGGTGGTGAGGAGGGAAGAGGGAATTTCTGTTTGCAAGAGTGTGAGAGTTCCTGTGACTGGGAGATACTTTTAAAAAGCAGCTACTGGCTAGCTTTAACTTCACTCCTGTGAAATCAAAGGAGCCCAATTATGAGGCCAGTGGAAATTTATTTGAAGACTAGCAATGTCAATAATACTACCCTTAAAGCTCCTGTGTTTTTTAATTTGTTCGTGTGGAGACTGCCCTTAGATTAGTGTTGCTGAGGGCTGGAGGGAAGGCAAGTATCTCCTCCACATGTGTCTTGCCTGCAGGCAAGATACGTATTTTTGTCTATGCATAGAGACAGGAGGATTTCTGGCTTCTTTCTGCCTACATAAATCTAAGGCCATATCTCAGAGATTAGCTAATTCAGTCAGGGTTGGATACACAAATACTGTCTCTGAACGAGACTCAGCAAAGAACTACTGTTTGTTCATTCAGCACAGTCCCACCTGTAGAGCAAGCGCACAAGTGACCGTGAGACCCGTTGTACTTCCAGCACTGCCAGCCAGGGCTGGGGCAGCACTGAAAAGGTGCTCTGGGAGGGTGCTGAGAGGCAAGTGGGGAGATCAGCACTTGGTGGAGCTCCTCCAGCTGGGGAGAGCATAGAGAGAGGCTCTAGTTTGATCCCAGCAGTGGCTTGTTCACTTCAGTCCACGTGCAAAAACCCATTTGGGTTTTTTTGAAATTGTCAGTACCTTTATCAGTCTCAGTAGAAACAAGATGCTGGATTGCAGCCAGGGTAAAGCCAGAATTGGATGGCTGGAATTAGGTGAGTACATGCAGTCTGGTTGGGGTTTTTTTGTGCTGAAGCCCTTGCATTGACAAGCAGCTCAGTATGGATGGAAAACGTGCAGAATTGCCAGTGCTATGAGCCACAGGTTTTCAGCATTCTTTTGACTCATAGCTCACACGCATGTGCAGGAAATAAGTGTTTAACCTGAGTGAGAAATTACTCAAAAATTAGTATTTCAGCAGCCTAACTTCCCCAGATTTGGTGTGGGCATTCAGGCAGTTTTCCATCTTTCTGAAGCTGGTAAAATTAATTGGGCAGAAGCAGACAAATGTAGTTCACAACTGAGATAAATAGGGGCAGTGCTGGGAGAAGCATGGGGCTGTCAGGCTGTTCCAAAACAGTCACCTGTGTCGAATCTCAAACCCTTGTGAGAAAAATCTCTGACAAAGACACATGATTTTTCTTCCTCCTGCAGGGAAACTACCCTTTCCTCTTCCCATTCAGACAATGGGCTGCCAGGTGGGGTGTTCAGCAGCCCAGGCTCCACTTGCATCCTGGACGAGCGCGTGCAGCTGACCGTGGGCCTGCAGACACAGGAGAGACACTTGATCTTGTGCAGTGATGTGCTGGTCATCGCCAAGTCCAAGTAAGAGGGATTCACACTTACTCCTTCTCCCCAGCACATGCTGTTGCAGCTAGGCTCTGAGCTATTTGTGGAGCATGTATTGAAGCAACTCTTCTTTACAAATGTGGCCTGTCCCCTTCCACCTCCAGGAATTCTTCTTGGTATGAACATTTCACTCCATTTTCCTGGAGGAAAGGTCATCTAATTGGTTTTGCCTCTTCCCTTATGTGGCTTCTGGAAGGAATAGCATGAGGGCAAGAGGCAGTGAGGACAGAAAACTGACTGCTGGTCTGGCTACTTCTGCCACGCATAAATTAAGACCTTAGGTGACAAGTTATTAGCATAGACAGTAATTAGCCAAATCACCATTTACCTGCACGTGGCTGTAGTCAGTCGCATTGCTCTAAGCTGCAGCTGTCCCACTGCAGCCACCAACCCCCAAATCCTCTTGCTAAACTTTCTTGTAGTGCCTCCACATGCACAGATGTTTTGTTCTGGGAGGCTTGTTGCTTTCACTGTATCTGCATGACTGGAAGGTGGCATGACCAGACTCTGAAGGTTTAGATGTTAGGATCTTGCCTAAGAAAACCATAATTTGAATTGCAGGTCCTCCTCCAGCCTGAAGCTGAAAAAGCAGGTGCACCTGAGTGAAGTGTGGACTGGAAGCTGTCTCAGCGAAGTGACAGAGAAGAAGATGAGTCCTGAGAATTCGTTTGTCATTGGCTGGCCTACCACCAACTATGTTGTTACCTTCAGGTATCTCATCAGACAGCAGAGCTCCCTCTGCAGCCTGGCAGGTGCCCAAGTCTCCCATGTGCCCTGAACTCCACCACAACCCTTCTGCCCATTGAGTAGAGGACTTCCACTCATATTGGACAGTGTGGTAAAAACTTGGATGTTGGGAGACAATAATCTTAGAAAGAATCTGCAGGGATCCTTTTAGAGGACCAACCCTTGCAAGTGTTGTTACAGCAAAGGCTAACCCTGCTGCAGAGCATCCTGCAACCTCACAGCTGGATCTGCCATAGCTAACCAGTTTGTTCCATCCTGTGACCTGCAAGCTTGTTGTTTCAGCACCTGCTGACAGCCATTTCTGTAGGAAACTAGTCCTAGTTTGAGGATTTTTCATTACAAAGGACAGGTTAGTTATGTAAATGAAAATGCCAGATGGCCTTGTGCCAGATCCTTGATAAAGGATCAAGTCCTTTATCTGCACCTAGTGTGGCATGGACAGCTTCTGGGCAGACCTTCCCCCTGCAGTTGTCTGCCAGGGTGTCCCAAGCCCACAGCACCAGAATATAAAAATGGAAAGGTTCTTCAAGGTGGGTCAGCACAAGCAGCACGGTCTAGAGTTTGCTTAGACCTTGCCAACCCCAAAAATAGGAGCATGGAGCAGTCTAGAGATTAGCCCATTCCTGTTGAAATGCCATCTCAAAGTCTGTCCTGATGTTGTGCCTGAGATAATAAGGCTGACCAAAAAGCAGGTGACCTTTTTATTACCTGGAGCTCTGTCTGGCCTGGCTGACACCTGGAGCTGAGGTCACTGCTGGCTCAGGCATCTCTGCTTCCCACCCTTCTGCCAAGCAGAGGGGTCAGCAGTCGTCAGGGGTTGTTCTGTCATCAGTGGTTCTGCTGGCACAGCTAGGAAGGACTGATCTGGCCTGGTGTTTGTCCTTCTGTGAGACAGCTGCCTTGGTGGAAAAAGAAATGGGAACCACACCATGGCTTCACACGTGATGTCTCATTTCCAGGGCTCAGGATGGTCTCTCCCGGGTGATGCATTACTGACTAGGGTTCATGCTCAGGCATGCAAGCTGCCATTTGTGTCTCAGTCCAGACTCAATGGCAGTTCCATTTCCTTCACAACACTGAGAGCTGGGTAGCCCTTGTTGGCAGCAGAAGTTTCTAGGATCAGCAGATATTGGGAAGGACGTAATAAGACAAAGAAAATAGCAGTTAAAGGTCACTGAAAAACTAATAAGGGCCCACAAGCTGAATTAACTCCAACATCACAGAAAGACATTTGCCCTTGATCTGGACACTGACCAGTCAGGGTGGGCAATGCAGTCCAGTTTGTTGCTGAGATTTTTCTGATATTATTTTTGTAATTTGTTAAAATAGGACAGAAGCAGGACAGAACTGTCCTTTTGTTCCAGGGCTTTTCAGGAAGGAACTTTGACTTACAGCTATCTATAAATGAAACTGGGTAGAGTTTCCAAAGGCTGTTACCCACTCAGCACTTGTTTGATGATCTGCCTCCCTTTCTATCTTCAGCTCAGCTGACGTGAAGGAACGATGGCTGTCAGCATTACTGTGGTAAGTGACCCTCCTTTCATCCCTCTCCTGGGTGGTTCCTCTGCAGTCCTCAGAAAAGTTTGTCATGCTAGGTGTCAGATTGCCTTCTGATTTTCAGCACATTAAGTATCTAGCTACTGTTTGAAAAATCCACCATCGAAACCTCAGTGTTGGAGCCCCTGGGTAAAAGCAAAATTGGTGTTAACAATCCAGGGAGATTAAATCCACTAGGGGATAGCATTGTTGGAACACCTTTTTAATTTTTGAGCCACTGGAAAGGCTGACTTTTCTAGTCACTATGGAAATGTCACAAGCATTACTGATTCTTCAGATGGTTTTTGATTCAAACTCAAGTTCCTGTTTCATGGCATCTAGAGGCTACAGTAGTTTCTTTTTCGTGCTACATTTTCCTGGGTTGTTTCCGGTAACATGGAGAGAAAGATAAAGAAGCCAGTAAGAGCATGTGAGCACACTGTGAACATTGTCTGTTATTGTTACTGTCATAATGAATATGTATTTACTATAGTGCCAAGGAGCAGGTTCCCTTGGACCTCTTGGATCCAAATCTTAGGGTCCTTCTCAAGTTTGGTTGGGAAATTATATTCCCTTCCCTTTCTTTGGCTTTCAGGCATATCAATGAGGCAAAACAGAATGAATATCTGAAGAATCTAACCCTTCAGATCTTTGTGCTGGACACTGACAACTGTTCTTCTGTAAGTAGAGCTAAGAACCTGCTCATCCAGCCAATGCTACAGGGAGCTCTGTTGGGTAGGGGTGGGAAGGCAAGGCTGTGGTGCTGCTGCTGCTATCCCTCTTTAAAATTCAAGTCTCATCTGAAAAGGTTTAGAGGATGTGCCTCTGGGCAGCTACATCTTTCCCTCTGGAATCCCACTCAGAGAGTTTTGGGCTGGAAAATCAGGAGGTAGTCAGACCCTACCAAAGAACAGTTAGTTCTTAAGATTATTTGTGGCCTCTGGCTTCTCTTCTCTTTTCCTCTGCCTCACGTCATAACTGGTGATGGTTTGTGGGTGAGTGCCCAGGCATTCCTATTTGCAGTGTAGCAAGTTGAGGATATTGATCATGAAAGAGTCACTGATGTGATCTTCTGAATTAATGTCCTGGAATCTGTTCCAGTCTTTTCCTATTAACAGCATACATTTCTAGGCTTCATGCCAAGGTTGGTAGGTCACATTTAGCTTCTAAGGACTCCTCCCTTAGAGTGACCCCAGACACTCGTGGTTTATTAGCGTTGTGCCATGTCACACTTTGGAGAGACAGTGGCACTCCTGTGAGTCAGATTCTCATGTGACCAAGCACAGCATCTGAATACCACCCAGCTCTGTGATTTCTACTTGATGAAGTCTTTGGATGGTGTAGTAAACCTGTGACAGAAAAAGTAGAAAACAGTTTTCACAGTGGATAGCCATCACCCTTAACAATAATTCTGGTGTAGTTCAAATTGGCACAACTCTTCTAACCATGAACATTTCATAAAGAGAGTCAATAGACTGTTGAGTGAAATTTCCCCCAGATTTTCAAACTACAAGAAACTGCAACCAAATTTCTTGCCTTCTTACTAGCTCCCTGTGTTTTCTGTTTTCTTTTCTAGACTACTGCAGTCAATGTGTCCAATGTGGAAACAGCAGAGAGTGTGATGAAGAAGACCCTTCTACAGCTTGGACTTCCTGTAAGTGGCAGCTGCTTAGGCTGCCAGATCTTAGCTGAGGAAGCTGGCAGTGTCTGGTGTGTGGGACAGAGCAGTGTGGAGCAGTCCAGATCTGCTGTAGCTAACCAGTAAGGCTCCCCAGAGTACAAGAGGAAGCAACCTCTCTGTAGGTGCCAAGTAATAGAAACACAGACCTGCTTGCATGCATACATTAAATTCAAACCTTGTATATTAAAGTCCTTTGGATTTCAGAGGACTTGCTGGTTGCAGTCCAGCATTAGTATTGAGTCAGGCTTGTCAAGGGATTATTAATATAGCCATGAAATACTGAAAAACCAGTGATGTTGGCAGATGAGCCTTTCCCACTGCAGTGGTCCAGCCTTTCCCATTACAGGTCACTTTGACAGTGGTCCAGTAGTTTAATACCAAGGAGTGCTGGTAAAACAGGCTGGGAAACCATCATGTGGGTTTACATCCTGCTGGCTCTCAGTCTTTTCTTCTCCTGAACCTTTCCCTTTCCTCTGCATATCAAACAGACTGATCCAGAGCACTGTCCCTCCCAGCCGTGTGGCTGGCCTGGAGAGAGCTGTGCCTGCCTGGCTGCATGGCCTGGCCAGACAGTTGTTACTGCCTCTTGCTTTCTGAGTGGAGCCTTGTGGAGGCCTGGCCCCATTCACCTAATGTTTTCCTCTTCCCTCTTCACCAAACACCAGGGCAGGACGAGTGAACACCACCTCTGGGTGATCTCAGGAAAAGATGACCCAGCTTACCCTCTCATTGGTAAGAGCTCTCCCGTTTCCCCTCAAATCTAGCACCACGGGAACAAGTGGTAAGTGACATTGGTGTATGTGGCAGGGAAACATCTCAAACATTCCAGTCTTCACTTTAAAAAGCCATGGTAGGGGGGCTGTGGCTGATGTGAGGTGTGACATCAAGCTGATGTGAGATGTCACTTGGCTTTTATGGTGTCAGTATCCATGTGTAATCAATGCACGATATCTTTGAAGATCTTCACACTTCCCTCACTTTTCCAAGCAAATCTGTGCATTCCTGGGTGGGAACCCATGGCACTTTTCAGCAGTCGCAGCAGAGGAGAGTGCTGGAGGTGATTTCAGAAATAGAAGAACCATTTTAAAGTAAACCTCTGAAATTTGTCTGTTAAGTGCTAATGGTGATCATTATGGAGATCACCAAAGCTGGAATTTTGAAACAATAATAACAATAATCATAGTTTTTATGTGTGGATTGTTGGCAAAATCAATCAAGACAGCAAAATATAAGATTGCATGTACAATCTGCCAGAGAGGAAGCGAGGAAATAGACTGATTTACCCAGCACCTAAACCAAAGCTGTTAGATGCATTTCAGCTGCTTTCTTCTGTAATGGATGTGTCAGTGGTGCAGCCCTTGCTCAGTCACACCAAATGAGTAATCTCAGCATTAACTCTGCATTATGTTTTCATGATAACCCAACACATACACCCCCAGGCTCCTCAGTGAAGTGTATGCATGCTGGTTTATTGAAGAGAACTTGCTCCAAAGACCATGTTGTCATAGTAAGACTATTATTCTGGGGCTCCATAGACTGTGGGTTTGTTAGTGGATGTGTATGGGTGTTTCCAAGCCATCGTACCACATGCTTGCTTTTTGTATTCATCCAATACCTTCTAGCCTGTCATAGTGAGCTAGCTGCTGCAGAGAGAGGCTTACAGTGCTTTGTTAGTGCAGTGGGGCCCATAAGCCTATTAATAAAGGTTTAAACCCAGTTTATAGTGCTTTGTCCTATAGGATTCTGGAGAGCTGCTAATGAAGAGTGGCTGGCCAGGTTTAATTGGATGTACTTGTAAAGCAGTGGTCATATATATATGCATAGATGTGCCCAGGCCTCTTTAGTCCACAGGTGGAGGTTTTGAGCAACGTTGCTTAGAGGTCCAGCTGCAGTGGGAGCCATTGGATGTGGCTGCTTCCTCCTGCCTGGATTTGGAGCTATTTTCACATAGCTTTGCATCTTTTCTTGATCTTTACAGAACTTTTTGCTCAACAGGGCACGAGCATCCTTTCAGCATCGCGTTGAACTGTCTCCGGGACTCTGCTGACCAGCAACAAGGAACCAATAACAACACCCTCCTGGCTGATGGGACAGAGGCTTCCTTCCTTGATCAGCTCCCAAAGGAGAAACAGTGTCAGTTTGTCCTGAAACCCCGGCTCCAAGCTCCAGTGCAGATGAGGAGAGGTAGGGGCTGCAGGGCTGCGTTACAAGCAGGCAGAGAATTTGCTGCTTTCCATGGCAGTGCCAAACTCTTCCAAGCATCACATGTATCCCAGAGTCACTCTTTATGTGAGTGTATGCACAGAGGAAGAGATCACAGAGGGGCTAAATTTGTCTGTGTCTTGAATGGGTTTCCATTCAGAATTACCTTTCAGTCCTTGATGAGCTTCCAATTCCAAGCCATTCTTGCACTGCACAGACAGCAAGGTTCCCTGAAGAGCAGTGATTGAATAGGAGCTTTGCTGGTGGTTGAGAGATGAACAAGTGGTTTCACTGCTCTATAATATCTGGCCTTCCCCATAAAGAGAGTAGCTATAAACAAGCAATGGTAGAAAGTCCTTGCTTTGCTGGGAACTCTGCCTCCACTGTAGGTCACTCACTGGCCAGCAGGAAGGACAGAGAGGTGTCTAACAAAGGTCTGTGGTTTCTTTCAGAGTCACTGCAGAAACACACCAAGAGGAAGAAGTCCTTGATTGACTGGGCCCTGCGCCGCAGCACCAGCACCCCCACGGGCAGCCCCCCTTCCCAGTCCCCTACCACCCCAAGGAAGCTCTTTGGCCTCTCTCTGTCCTCTGTCTGTCCTGATGGGATCCTTCCCAAGCCAATCATGGTAAGGGGCAGCCTGGAGTGTTTGTCCTGACATAAGCTTCCTATGTTTAGCCCAGAATTTAAAGCCACTTGTGGTATTTATGAGGATTGGATGGGGAAGACTGTAATTTACTTGTGATTCAGATCTAGCTCAATAACAAGGATGAGAGCATCCTTCTCCTGTGTAATCCTTATCTCTTCGTGCACAGATGTCCATCCTCTTTCAGTGGGTATCTCTAGCCAGGTCATCACAACCTGACAAGGGGCAATGTCAGTGGGCTGTGCCATGCTACATAGCCTGGACATCATTCACTACAAGAGTTCACTGGGCTCACACTTGCCACTGGATCAGTGGTACTTGAACTGTACCTGCAACAAGAGCTGACAGGCTCTTACCCCTGGTTAAATCACAATAAGTCTCTGTATGGCTGTCCTCTTCCCAGTACTGACTAGTCTTAAGCTAATTATAATATGTGAGGCATAATATACACAAACAACAGGGTAAAGTGTTAGGCTCTTAAGTACAACTGGGCTTTCTCTTAGGATATGTTGCTCCTGCTGTACCATGAAGGTCCCTCTACTAGGGGCATTTTCAGACGTTCTGCCAATGCAAAGACATGCAAGGAGCTGAAAGAGAAGCTGAACTCTGGAGATGATGTCCAGGTGGATGGAGAGTCAGTCTTCGTGGCTGCAGCTGTCATCACGGTATGTTTGGCCAAGTAACTCAGCTGCCTGGGCTAATGGTACCTTCCTTCTTTAAGGATGCAACATGAGTCTTTATGGGTAGGGAAGATGTGGGGAGGGGGGGACAGAAAGGGTTTCCAGCCAGGCACATTCTCACCTGATGGCTTGGTCCATCTGTGTGCACAGAGGCCTCTGCCTGACCCTGTGGTGCTTGTTTTCACACGCAGATCTATGCCGTGACCCTCAGGCCAGTGTTTCCTTTTGCACCTCCCTGTACAAACAGCCTCCAGCAGGCAGTATAGTCATGTCAGCCTCCAGGATAACCATGGCGTCTGCACAGTGCCAAATAACATGACAGAGCCTGGAGTCAGTGATTCGGGTGCTGCACTGACATGGGCATAAAGCCCCTTGGTGGCTGCAGCACGGATGCTCTTTGTCCTTTCAGGACACACAGAAAAGACTGCAGGGAGATAGGGGAGGACACATGCCACTGAAGGGCAACTGCATCCCCCCCAGATAGAGTGGCCGTGCTCAAAGGAGCTGGCCTGTACTGTCTAGACCTTAAGCCATCACCCTGTAATCAGCCAGCAAGCAAGAGGGAAAACAGCTGCCAGATCCAAGCAGAGGGGTTGTAGTGGGTGGGGAACGAAGTTTGTGATAACACCTAAGTTTTAGTAAGAAAAGGCCTTTACACTGGCAATTAAATCTGGTCAGAACAATTCAGGCACTTAAAGCATCAAAAACCACCCCTATCTCTTGCTCTTGTTGACCCAATACAAAAAGCTGTTGACTGGGAGTATTCAGGCACTTTCCAACACAAGACATACACTAGGTGGTTAAATAGTCCCCTGAGAAAACTACAGAAACAAGAACTGTTTCAAAGAGAACTGTGCACAGCCTTAGGGGCGAGTCCTTCGCCTGCTGCAGCAGAGATGAGCCCTGCTGGAAGAAGGGGCAGGGACGAGGGCTGGCTGCTCCCCACTGCTGCTGCAGGGCTGTGCTGGAAGGGCCCTGGGAGGGCAGCTTGGGGGAGGTGGGGAGGTGGGGGGAAACGTATCTGTGTTGTGTCTTGTTTTATCTTCTGCTTAATATGAATAAACAATGACTGCTGTATGCATCGTGAAACCAAAACAAGGAATTCAAAACTGACCAGACTGCTCTGCATATATATATTTAATTCAGGATTTTCTCCGAAATATACCTGACAGTGTTCTATCCTCAGACATGCACGGACTGTGGATGGAAGCTGTGGACACAGAAAATCGGGCACGTAAGATTGAAGCTATCAAAAGGTTTGTAAAAGCTTCTTTTGGTGGGAGAGGGGGGAGCATATGGCCCTAAGCACAGACTTCATCTGCTGGGAGACTCCTGGCAAGGCTCCAGGCCACAGTAGAGCTATTGCTGATTGCCAGTGTCACTGGTCAGAATGTTTTCCTTTCAGTGGTCTTTTATGAACATTTCTGACCCAAAAAAATTCCATTAGAAAATTCTTTTCTGATGACTAGTTCAAATTACCAGAAACGGCGAACGGAAGCAGCACAATGACCTGGCCACCAGGAGTACACCAAATGCTGGTGGAATTAGATCTTTAATGATGGCAACTTTTCTCTTATGTGCACAAAGTGAGTGAAGCTGATCATCATACTGGCAGTTAGAAGAAATAGCCTCACCAAGATGGTGACAGAGACCTTGAGAACAGCTTAACTGCCTTGAAACTGCTGCCCTGAGCAAGAACACTCTGTCAGCATCCCGTGGGATATGCCGTGTGTCAAACCCCTTGTCAGAGGCTCAGCTCAGTTCTTGAACCTTACCATTTGACCTGGGCCTCCTTCCTCCATTGTCTCTATGGCATGGGACACAGGCAGTGGCATTGCCCTGTGTGCTGCTGGCCTGGAGCTGTCTGCCTCTCCTCTGGGAAGTTTTATTGAGGCATTATGGACTTCTACCCACGTGTGATGGACATTAAGTCCCTTGTCTCCAGCTCTGTGACCAGAGTGGGTAGGCAGTATGGGTGTGAAGTTGTGGCTCTCCCATAAGCTGATGGAGTGCCACAGTCTGTGTTACCAGATGTGAGTGCCTCAAACCAGTTGCAAAATGGCAGAAGGGGGCAAAAGCTTTGGGACGTAACCTCTGATGCCTGAAGAGCAGACTTTCTGAACAACACTGTTTTCCTTTCCTCCCACTCCCTGAATAGTCTAGTGAACCAGCTTCCAGAGGCAAACCTCATCTTACTCAGACACCTCTTTGGAGTCCTCCATCATATCGAGCAGAATTCTGGTGTGAATCAGATGAATGCCTTTAACCTGGCTCTTTGCATAGCACCCAATATGCTGTGGCTACCAAGTCCCACTGGGCCTGAAGAGGAGAGCAGGTCTACAAAAAAGGTAATCTTTCCTGGCTTGGCCTCGTGCCTGTCTTCCCCTTTTACGGGCGCTGTGTTTTGCAGACTGAAGGAAGCCAGCTGAGTGGCATCTGGCCTGTGGCCTTTCCCTGTGCCCGTGCTGGCAGGGGAATGTGCTTTATCCAAGGTGGAAAGGGAAGCTGTGGTTGCTTTACCAGATGAACTTCCCTTATGGTCAAGCAAGCACGAGAAGGATGGAGCAGCTGAAGTTAGACACTGCCACTTCAGCTGGGTTAAAGCCATCTTGCAAAGACAGAGTAAGCAATGAACATGACAGTGCCTCAGAGGGAGGAATGCTTACTTGTAGCTTATGAGGTGTTCTCAATAGTAAGGAAAATTGTAGAATGTGCTGTACCAAGCTCACTGTGCCAGTGCATGTAGCTCATATTCTTGCCCCAGGTGTTCATACAGAAGCATTGCCACGTTCTTTACAGCTTCTTGAGCAAAATGTTCTGTAGGAAATTACGTCTTTGTCAAAAGAGAAGGAACATTCTGGCACTGATTGAGTTGCTTTATACAGGTGGTTATATATTCATCAAACTGACTGTAAATTCATGTCTTTGCCAGGTGGCCTTATTAGTGCAATTCCTGATTGAAAACTCGGGCGAGATTTTTGGAGGTGACATTGCTTCCTTGTTTCAAAGACCAGACAAAAAGAATATCAAAAACTCAGAGGAATCTCTGGGTAAGTTGGTGGTATTGCACCTTCCAGAAACGTTTTGAATCTTTTAATAGGTAAACTTGTGCAAAAGAGTTTGTTTTCCCTTCATGTCTCTTCCAAGGAAAAGCACTGAAGAACAGTTGGGTCTGGTTTTCCCTTTGCCTGTCAGGCAATTTGAGGAATTGAGGGCAAAGCAGAGGGCTGAGATGCATCACTTCAAATGTGTCCCTCAGGATGGTTGTCTTTCTCTGTGGCTGCTGTTCAACCTATTCCAGCCATCACAAGAATTTAGTTTAGCCTTAGCAATGCCATGTCCCAGCAGGCTTTTCTTCCAGATTAGTTCTGTAAAGCTAAACCAGATGGTTGAATGAAAAGAGATCTAGTCGTCTCTGTTAAATATCCTGTGAATACAGGCCAGTGGTGAAAGCTCAGGTCATCTAGCCAGAATTTTTTATGTTGCTCCCAAGCCTGCTCTGGTCCCTGTGAAAATAATGGCTCGTCTTTACTTTGCCACAGACTTGATAATATTTCCCTGCCTTAGTTGTAAGGAACTATATGGGGTTAGGAGATGGAGGCAACAAATTAATTTGTGTTCTCTGCCTGAGGTGTAGGCTTGGCTCAGCACGACGAGTCCTCCGACGAGCTGGAATTTTCTGCTTGTGACCCAGAAGGGCCAGGACAGCACCTGGTACCTGACATGGATGCCATTTTTGAACCATCCGGCAGTCTGCTACTCGACGAGGATCAGGAGGACTGGGACTTGTTCAGTGAAATCACAGCCTGCTACCAGAGCCAGTGCCGGAAGAACGCCCGTGCCGACAGCTATGACCTGCTGGAGGAGGAGGGCTCTTTCTGCTCCCTGGGCTCCATCCGCTCGCTCAGCCCGGCCAGGGGCCGCTGCTCCTCGGAGCCCAGCGTCTGCCTCAGCTCTCAGCTCCCTGCTCAGAGCCACGAGCCGGTGGCCCGCCAGTCCAGCTGCGATGCCACCATCATGCACAGCCACACCGACTACATCCACAGGCTCAGGCAGCTGCAGGTAGAGAGCCAGAAGTTGATTGATGAAGGCCTAAGCCCGGGGGCTAATAAAGCCAGGCAGAACTTGTGGCAGTCAGCTCAGACCAGCTCTCAGGTGAAGAAGTTCAGCCATCACAAGTCCAGCCTGTCCAACAGGTCCAGCTTCTCTAGCTTGTCTTCTACCACCACCTCCCCATCTGCCTCCTCGCTCAGCTCCCTAGACAGTGCTTTCTCCTACTGCTCAGAGTCGTCAGCCATTAGTCCCACAGACGTCTCCTCCCTACCATTCATGTTTGGCACGTCTGCCAGGCTTCATGCTGTGTCCCCCAAGGTTGCCAAGAAGTCCCCAAAAGAGTTGCACAAGTTCTTCACATCTCCTGTGTCTTTAAACCCATGTGACCTGCACAGTTTCCATGAGTATGACCCCAAGGCTGTAGAGAGCAGTCATTGCTTTGGAGAGAGGAAAGGTTTTCCACCTCTCAGCAGAGCTGCTGTGGGAAGCCCGTTAACTGACAAGGACTGGGAAGAAGAGATACAGCTGAGTTGTGTAGGGGGCCCTGGCCCAGGGCCCAGGAGCCAGGATTATACCAAAGAGTTTGAACAAA
>NW_008585738.1:0-245 GCF_000691845.1 Merops nubicus | reverse complement strand
ACCCCCCAAACCCCCCGCCCCCCCCCTTAGCCAGCCAGAGCTCCCCGCAGCTCAGCCACGAGCAGCACAGGGAGAAGGCAGTGAAGACCATAGAAATCAGAAATGTTGAGGCCTTCCCCGCAGGCCAGGAAAGCCTCAAGCGCACCAAGATTACTTTTTATGTGGCCCCCAGTAAAGGAGGCTCTTGGGGTCCACCAGTGGGAGAGGAGGAGGAGGAGAGCTGCGTGGCAGGCACCGGCAGCGGC
>NW_008585737.1:0-3988 GCF_000691845.1 Merops nubicus | reverse complement strand
CGCAGCCGGGGTGCCCCGGCTCCTGGGTGCAGAGGGAGGGGCTGTGTGGCGCGGCAGAGCCCCCGCGTGGCCCCGGCCGGGCCGAGAGCTGGGGGAGGGAGCACGTGCCGTGTTCAGGTGTCAGCCTACTAGCAGGTGCTGATCCACAGGTTTTTTAGGGTTAGATAAAGGGCGTGCTGGTGCCAAGAAGCAAGTGGACATGTAGTACGAGGGGTAGGGTGTGGGGGAGAGGTCTTACTTTTTTGTCTCTGGGTACTGCTGGCGGAAGGAGGGGCAAAGGCACATCTGGTGTGAGTGGGGGCTTCTCTACGAACTCGGGTTCCATGCCAGGATTTCTGTCTCTTCCTCACTTCAGGGACAGCATTATCACACCTACGAGTTGGCCAAAAATAGTGAGCCAGAGAAGGAGGAAGAAGAGGAATTCCAGTCAGCTCTTGCTGTGCACCCTGTTTCCGATGTGACCTTGATGTACCGGCTGCACAAGCACTTCAGCAAGATCCAATTGGACAAAGCCTACCAGGAGATCCAGGACCTCCAGGTATGTGGTGAGAGATATCTGAAAAAAACTCCTTTACCAAACAGCTTTCCTTTTCCTTAACACTGTGGAGGAAGCTTGTTGCTTCTGTTTGTAGGTGACCATCAGGCAGACGCAGGATATAGTTCTGTGTCTCAGAAATAGCGCTTCTGACACCATGTTATCCAAAACTGCTGCTGTGATACTACCAAGTTACAGTTCCAGGTGGTTGCCTATGTTTAGCCCATATTTGGGCTAAACTACAGTAGTTGCTTTTTCACTCAGTGAGCCTCCTGCAGCAGAGAAGGGGGATTGGTGAAAGGAGAGAAGACCCATGAGTTGAAATGAAAATGGATTTAATGAAACAGCAAAACTAAAACTAATGCTGATATAAAGTATACAAAGTTACGCTTAGCCCAGTGAATGTGCAGCGATCACAGTAAACAGGAAAGCATCCTCAGGAGCAGAGCAGTCAGCGAGTGCCTCCAGGGATAGGGAGAAGCAGGAGGAGAAGAAGCAAGAGGAGCCCGAGCAGGAGGTGTGAGCAGGAACCCCCCCATCCTCAGCAAACTCCCCTCTTTGTACTGAGCGTGCTGTTCGTGCTCTGGACATGCCTGCGGCCAGCGCAGCGCGGCGGCCCCGGCTGAATCCCTGGCTGACTCCAGACTGCCAACGGCCTGCAGAGCACGGCTGGCCTGGGACTCTGTCCCCGTGAAACCAGGTCAGTGGTGAGGCAGGCCCAGGTGGGAGGTGGGCTTGGACCTCTTTGAGGAGGTGGTAGGGATCAGTTTGCTTCTCTCTTTGCACAGATGCAGATCAGGAACCTGACGTCCTTGACCCCTGCAGGTGAGGCAGGCTTGACGTGGCCTGTGGGCATTAACGCCCCGTTTCTCCCAAAGTCACGTTTTGAGGTAATTAGCTGGGACTACTTCACTGAGCAGCATCTCTTCTCCTGTCCCGACGGCTCCCCCAAGTGTGAGCTCTCTGGAGCCAGCAAAGCAGACGTCAGTGAAATCATTGAGTCTGCACTTGAGCAGCTTAACAGCCGCTACCAGCCGCTGCTCCGCTTCAGCAAGCGGCAGCTGCTCAACGGCTACCGGCGCTTCGACCCCACGCGGGGCATGGAGTACACGCTGGACCTGCTGCTGGAGGCGGTCACCCAGAAGGGCCACAGTCACACCCTGGCCAAACGAGTGAGCTTGGTGCGGCCCTTAAGTAAGGTGGAGATTATTCCCATGCCATATGTGACTGAGGCCACACGGGTGCAACTGGTGCTTCCCTTGACAGTGCAGGATCTGGACTATGTGGCAAACTTCCTGGATATGTTTGCTATGAACACACTGGACACGCACGATAATGCCTTGCTGACTTTGCTTTTCATCTACCATCCCTATGATGCCCAGCGAGTGAGTCAGGTTGATGTTTTTGCTGGAGTCAAAGCCATGGTAGGAGAGCTGGAGAAGCGCTACGCAGAAGTTAAAATCCCTTGGATTAGCGTTAAAACTGAGGTGCCGTCGCAAGTGAAACTCATGGATATAGTCTCAAAGAAGCACCCTGTGGATACGCTGTTCTTCTTTGCCAGTGTCTGGACAGAAATCAACATGGAGTTTCTGAACCTCTGCCGCATGAACACCATCAGCAACTGGCAGGTCTTTTTCCCAGTGCATTTCCAAGAGTTCAACCCTGCCCTGGTGTACCGTGGTGAGCAGACGGCTTCCTCTGGCACTGACTTCCTGAGGGATGGGCATTTTGACAGACATTCCTTCGCTGAGGCTTGCTTTTACAACTCTGACTATATGACAGCACGGACCAAGCTAGCAGCTGACATCCTAGACCGAGACGAGGTGCTGGAGAGCATGGAGGTGTTTGATGTCTTCCTGCACTACTCCGGTCTTCACCTCTTCAGGGCTGTGGAGCCAGGGCTGGTGCAGAAGTACACACTGAGGAGCTGCAACCCCCGGCTGAGCGAGGAGCTGTACCACCGCTGCGTGCTCAGTAACCTGGAAGGCCTCGCATCCCGCTCGCATTTAGCCATGGCCCTCTTTGAGCAGGAGCAGGCCAACAGCACTTGAGAGACTAGAAACATGGGGAGCTTCTCAGCACCTTAACACTTGGCACTTTCCTTCCCCTTCCCAGCCTCGCCTGGGGTGGAGGGCATGTGAGGTCAAGGGAGGAGGAGGACTTTCCCAGCCCTGCTCTGAGGCACGGGCTATGGAGAGAGCCTGTTTGTGTTGGTTTTTTTTTTTTTGTTTTGTTTGTTTGTTTTTTAAATAAATAAAAGTTCCTTTCCAGGCAGGGTCATGTGGTTACTTGTAAACGTCACAGGGTCTGGGACGTGTGATGTCAAACGAGCTGCAGCTTTGGCCTTGCTGTAGGCCACGCGGTTCCACGGAGCAGGGAGTGGGGGCTGTGGGCTGTGTGCTGGCACAGCTGCCTCCACTGTACTGCTCTGACTGGGCCACTGCCCTTAACCTGCTGGCAACACCCCTCCTAATGCAGCCCAGGCATCCCTTGCCCTTTGTCGCTCAAAGGGAATGCTGCTGGCTTACGTTTGAATTGTTATCCATCAGGACCCCACTGAGCTTTTACCACAAAGTTTTCAGCTTTCCAGCTGCTTCTTTCCAGGCAGCATTCAGGAAATCAAAGGTCAAATCCCTGGTGTGAACTTGGGAATTTCAGTGAGGCTGACTGACTCCATTCCTAGCTGCATCGGCACTGTTTAAGGAAAGAGACTGTATTTGCTATATTCGTGAGGAGTGTGTGGTGTTAGCACCAAAAGAGATGCTGAAAAAAAAGAGAAAAGCTTCAAAAGAGGTATTCAAAGTCTGGAATGTTGCTTCTAATTGGATAGAAATATCAGATTTACTGATTTTAAAAGTAAGAGATGTCTTGGCTATATTTAAATGGAAGTTGGATCTCTGCTGAACATCTTACTGTTGCTAAGCAGACCTTCAGAGAGTGACAGAGGGAGAAGCTAACTGGGAAACATTCATGTTGGGTGGTGGTTTGGTGTGAGGAGGTGCTGATGCATTATCATCCCCATCAGAAAGGCACTCACACCGCATAAGGTATCATTTAGATGTATTAGAGATAACACTCTAAAGAGTGAACAGTATAGATCATTTTTACATCCTTTAGATGTGGGGATGCCCAGGTGGTGTAGCATTGAATGGGTCTCTGATCCATGCCCAGCATGCCACACAGGCTGCATCTGTAGAGTCCTGTTCTGGCCATTCGAGCTTCTCTAGGATGACAAGGAAATCGCCCGTCAGACAGACAGGGTGTTCGTTTGAGGATTTCTTGCCTCACTTGGAGGCAAAGGCAAGGCCACGCAGGTGGCAAGTGGCCAGGCTGGACCCAGAGCTGCCTTCAGGCTCTGCTGCGGGGTGAGCTGGCTGAGGCGGTGCCGAGGGAGAGGCGCCGTGCGGCAGGCACTGGCTGAGGGGCGCCGTGCGGGCGGCTGGGCTGAGGGCT
>NW_008585736.1:286-495 GCF_000691845.1 Merops nubicus | reverse complement strand
TATAAGAGATTTTGTCTTTCCCTCTCCCCATTCTCAGCTGTGAGATCAGTCTCACCCCTTGGCTCTCCAGAGGATTACAACACAAACATCTCACCTCTTTCATGGAGTGGTAGTTTTCATAATAGGAGGAAGAGCTGCGTGGGCTGGCTGTGTCATTGGCAGTCTGCTTTGCAATGAGCCCTTGGACATCTGCCACTGAGACTCTGACC
>NW_008585736.1:0-218 GCF_000691845.1 Merops nubicus | reverse complement strand
CTGCTGAACAAATGCTGAACGACTCGACAGGAACAGTCAGGGCAGCAACGAGAAATCCCCACCTGTACTGGATGGCCAGTTGCCTGAGCTGAGATTTGATGCTGTTTGTGCTGGATGCCCTGACATAGAAGTGAACTTCTCTGGCCTTCTGGATGTTTTCAACCACAACAGGTTGCCAGAGAATGACCTGCAAAGTTCCCAAAAACATTTCATTTATA
>NW_008585735.1:0-3827 GCF_000691845.1 Merops nubicus | reverse complement strand
ATTTCTTACATTATTTTTTCCAAAATCCCCTTTGATAATCCCTCCCGCAATCCCAGCCACCATCCCCCCCCCGGAAACCAGTACAGTCTGGTCATGCAGGGATGTTGTTGGATTGAAACACCAGGATTGAAACTGTCAAGTTATTTAAAGGCCAACAAAAAAATGTCTGCTACTACATGAAATGCAGAAGAATATGAAGAGAAAATGTGTGCCAGATGCTGAATGGGACAAGTAATTCATTAACAGCAAATACAAACAAAAGTGCAGTATTCAACACCTTCTTTGCCAGAGGTCTCTTAAGACTTAGTGCCTAGAGGCAGTATTGAAGGAGGAGAGGAACAAACAGTACAGTGATATGCAGGGGTTTCTTGAGAAATCTGCACCCATACAAGCACATGTTATCAGAGGTTCGTTGACACAGCAAACAAGTGTTGGAACATGTTACCCAGAAAGTCAATGGAGAGTTTGTCTTTTGAAAATTTCTGGACAAATTGCTGAATAAAAGTCAGAAACCAACATTGACTGTACTTTGAGTACAAGTTTAACTAGAGGGCTCCCTCAGATTCTGTGATTCTATCACAGGGCCAAGTATTAAATCATCTTTATTTGTTAAGATATCAAATTTGAATGACTGAGTTTTAATCTGTGAAAACAAACCAAACTAAACATACTGCCACAGGTGGAACTGGTTTCCTCCCTCATTTTATTATCCTACCAACAAAGTGTTTGACTGCTACTCAGTTATACCCTTTCACTGTTTCCAATTGCTTTAGTTAATACTGCTGGTGTTTGTAGTCATTTTAAAGTTTCAACGCTGCAAGTAATCCATGTACAAGACCTAAGTGGTTTCAAAGAAAGGTGGGCATATTTTTAAAATGTCAAGGAAAGAAGAAGAAAAGAAAAGAAAGAAAAGAAAAGAAAAGAAAAGAAAAGAAAAGAAAAGAAAAGAAAAGAAAAGAAAAGAAAAGAAAAGAAAAGAAAAGAAAAGGAAAAGAAAAGAAAATGTTATATTGTTAATCTGGCCAGAGAAACATGAGAAACTGTGACAACACAAATAAAAATCTATTTTGGACTGTCAAAGGAGCATAGCTGTAAGTGCTATCAGTCCCCAGCCTCCTTTCTTACTGAAACTGGAAAGCACATGGTGAGTTGTCCTGGTTCCGTGTAAAAAGGGGTTCAGGGCAGGACCCACACGGAACAGAACTATGTGCTCGCCTCTCCCCCACCCCCTTGAGAGAGAGAGAGAGACACTTTTAAAAAAAAAATGAAGTATATTGTTCAACAAGGAACAGAAAACGAAAAGGGAGGTAAGGAAAATAATATATATAAAGATCAGGGGAATAATACAAAAGATAAAATATACAAAACCCTCAGAAATGGTTCCAGGGTCCCACGGAGTGAAAGGAGAACTTTCCTCTCTGAGCTCCAAGGCAGGAGTGAAACAAGAAACCACTCCCTGCCTCTTATCAGAGTGTGTGTGGGAAGGGGAGGGAATACAATGGTTTCACCCCCACCTGGGGTCCTCCCAGTTGCTGGAAGGTCACGACCCCATTCCAAGCCTCAAACCACAACATGAGTGAATACAACAACTGAGAAAGAAATGGTTGAGGCATCTGGATGTCAGCATGGAATGCTGAATTATTTCCTTGATTCCTCTGTAGATTTTTAATGTGATTCTGAACAAATTACTTCAATGCAGCTGTTCACAGGTGATCATTAACTGTGCATTTCTTGTTCCCTGGTGCTTATACTCAAAATCAGGGTTCCCACTAGCAAACCCACTAAGCATTTGCAACTTAATGAGAGGTGTGATTGGAAAATATTGCATAGTATTAGAATGCTGATGCTCAGAAACAAACAAAACCCCCACAAAGAAACAAACAATCCCACAGTAAGCCAGGGGCTAGGCTATCACATAGCAAAAGCCTAGAATTTTGACTTCATCACTCTACTTCAGCAATTTCGCTTTAACATGAAGATCATCCTCTTTCTCTATGTATAATTGTGGTAGATTGACCATGGCTAGCCACAAAGTGCCCACCAAGATGCTCTATCAAGTCTTTTCCTCAAAGGGACTGGAAGAAGAAAACATGACAAAAGGTTTGTGGATCAAGGTAAGTTCAGAGAGGTCACTTACCTGTTACCGTTGTAGGCAAAAGAAATTTGACTTGGGTAAACTAATTTAATTTATTGCCAATTAAACAAAATAGGATAATAAGAAATCAAAAGAAATCTAAAAAAACAGCTTCCCCTTGCCCCTACTTTGTGGCTCAAGTTCAGTCCAGAATTTTCTGCTCCTCCCCCTGAGCATCACAGGAGCCTAGGGAATAGGGGTTGCGGTCAGTTCATCACAGATTCTTTCTGCTGCTCCCTTCTCATGCTCTTCCCTGTTCCAATGTGGGGTTTTATCCACAGGAGACATTCCTTCACAAAATGCTCCAGTATGAGTTCTATCCTGTCCTTCACGAACACACTGCTCCAGCATGGGTCCCCTGCATCCCCACAGATTCTACCAGAAAACCTGCTCCAGCGTCAGCTCCTCTCCACAGGCCACAGTTCCTGTCATAAACCTGCTCCAGCACTGGGTCTCCAAGGCATCAAAGCTTCCTTCAGGGTATCTGTTCCAGTGAGGGATCCTCCATGGGCTGCAAGTGGATATCTGCTCCATCATGGGCATCCATAAGGTGCAGGGGAACAACTTACTTCACCATGGTCTTCATCCCAGGATGCAGAGGAATCTTTGTTCTGGCACCTGGAGCACTTCCCATCTTTCTTCACTGACCTTGGTGTTTTCACAGCTGTTTATAACAGGTACTATCAACATCTCTGATTGGCTCAACTTCAGCCAGCAGTAAGTCCATCCTGGAGCCAGCTGGACCCAGCTTTGTAAGACATGGGGGAAGCTTTCTCTCTCGTCTTACAGAAACCACCCTTGCAGCCTCTGTGCTACCAGAATTCTGCCATGTAAACCTAATACGATAATATGGGTATAATTCTGTCTAGTAGATATATTATAAAAATAAACTCCTTGGTATTTCTGAAGGATTTACCTATAACAAGTGCCACAGAAAAGCTTATGAGGAATTGAAACTCTTCTTTGAATACATATTAATTAAATCATTTTTATATATTAAAAAACCCTGGTGATCACATGTAGAACAAGGATGAAGGAAAGAACAAGGAGTATGGAATTGTTTCTGGAATGAGGTCATTAAATCAAATACCTTGACATTTACATGTATACATAAAACCAAAGTTAACTTTAAGTTGATCCTTGGTTTTCCTTTGGTGATTTTTTCTTTTTTTTTTTTTTGTGTGTGTTTGTATTTGATGCATATTTGAATACAAACAATACTACCTCCTTTCCTCTGATGACATTTTACTGCACCAATTCTTGTCTGCAAGGAAAATTCTTACAGTTTAGCATTTTGATTAATTTTTTTGGTTTCTCTGGTAAGACCACTGTACTGCACTTCATCTCATATGGAGTGTCACATTATGCACTTTGCTCCCTTTGTTCAAATAATTAATACCTGTTAAAGAAGACCAGTAGTCAGTTTGACATCAGCTGCAGTTTAGTACTTTGTGTTTAAATTAAAGCTTCAGTTCTTTCTGTCTTGCTAATGTTGATTGGTGATTTTCTTGATAAGTGTTGATGGTGTTTTTCAAACAACAAATTTCTTTATGGATTAGGATTAAGTCAATGAATTTCTCTCACTTTATGCCACTAAACAAATAGGAAAGCTAAATCCTGGTTTTATGTCCAAAGTTGGTAATATAAAGTTGTTACATTGTTCCAGGGCAGAACTGAAATGAATTGGGATAGA
>NW_008585734.1:518-20294 GCF_000691845.1 Merops nubicus | reverse complement strand
ATTTATTTATTTATTTATTTATTTCAATAGAGTATATTCAGATTATTTTTTTTTCCTGTGGAGAATGTAGGCTCCTTAAAGTGTCTAAACGTGGGCATATGAAAATTAAGAGAAATGTTTACACCACAATGACCTCTCACTATAGCTGTTGACATAGAACTTCAAAAATTTTATATCTGCAGATGCAGATATAAAAGCCCCTTACTTCCAAAGGTATTTTCTGAAAATGTTATATGGATAATGCAGACTTCACAATTTCAGAAGGGATAAAATGGTCATTGAATGCACAGAGAGAGTTTGAAATGATAAGACAAGACTAAAAGTCTAGAAGTTAGTTCACAAGTATGTAGCAATATGGGCTGTTTCCAGGAAGGGAACTCAACAGTGTTAAAGGAGCTCTGAGATTTCTGCTGGCAGTAAGCTGAAGAACTCATCACAGTGGTGCTGTGAGCAATGCACAGTGTAGAAAACTGACAAGCTGCAGTATAGAAATCTGGTTAGCAGATGATTCTCTGTGTGATGAATAAATGTACAATCACATCTCTCGAGTAATGCTATCACTAGTGTGATATGAAAGTGAGATAAGCAGGATTTACCCCTGTGAAGTCCAATATGGGGCTTGTTCTGTGTCCTGGCTGATTTGCAGTTTGGATACCTATAGACTGGTCTGAAGAAGTATTTCTAAACTTTCTGCCATAAATTGTAAATACCTGTCTCTTCAATGCAGCTACAGAAAGGATTAGGAAGACATGGGATGCAGTGTGTAAAAAAATAAAATAATAATAAAAAAAGTTTTATTTAAAAAGTATTTTAGATTTATCAAGTGAGATTTCCTTTCAAGTTTCCTGCAGTGATTGTAGACTGGATGCTCATTTTTTCTATGAACTATGAGAGGGAGAATCTTCAGAGATGAAGAATTTTTCTGTCAGTACAGAGCCTTGGTGTTTCACAACACCTCTCTTCATCTGAATGCTCCTAAAGCATGCCTGTAGACACACAATCTTAGAAAGAGATCAGCGTATCTGTAAATACCCAGGGACAGAACTGATTTTACTGGAAGTATAACTTAAAAGTGCATATTCAGTTATCTATGAATATAGTTTTTTAAAATTACAAATTGGGAGTTTCGTGTGTTGACATTTGAGGACCACAGGGTGATTTGATAGCTAGCAGAGATCCCTTAGTCAAAAGATAGAGCAAAAAACTGTGATAGAGGTAACATTAACATTCCCAGCTTCTCCCATCCTCACAGATGCAGAGATGTATTGATGTGAGGCTAGGAAAAGATATATGTTGCAGACTATGGAAAGAAACAACAACCACGTATTTTGTAGGTATTTTATAACGTATATAATACAACATTTTTCACAAGTAGCTTGAACTGTAGTCAGAGGCAAAGTAAAGGGAAAGGAGAAGATATTAACTTTCAAGTAGTAATTTTCATGTAATTGTCTGGTCTCAACCCAAGTTTCTATCGGATAAAACCCACCAAATTCTCCATTGATCAAAGTGTCTCCAAGAGTCAATGCTATATTCAGCATTGATCTCCCATTGATTTAGTGTTACTTAAACAGGGCTAAATTTAAGCTAGCATTTTCAGACAGATAATCAAGAACAGAACCAAGTTTATTTGGCCTCTTATAAATAATGGTGAATTAAGGAACTCTGTTAACCAAAGTCATCTGTATTCTTTTTAAAAATAAGCCCAGAAATGGTGTCAAACTAGAAAATTATAAGATATTCCAAACACATCTTGAACAATGTAGCCTTTTTTCAATGCTGATTTTTTTTTTTTTATATATATATTTTTATGAAGGCATTTGGTTTTGACATCAAGAAACCATGAGAGGAAAAATGGATGCAATGCAGTCTACACAGAAAAATTGTGGAGTAAGACATGTCTCCTTTGCGTCCTCCATAAATATAAAGCATCAGATAATAGAAACCAATTCATGTGATGTACTGTAAGTCAGGTGCTGTTAGAGTCAAAGGTGTTATCTGCTTTAGTAAATAGTTGCAATAATCTATAGCCTAATACGCTGTAAACCATGATAATAGATAAGAAGAAAATGAGGAATACCTCTTACAAATAGTCTCTAATGTTTATATAAATTTTCAGAAAATAACATGGAAAGATTTTCCTACCCCATCACAATCTAAGGGGTGATTTCAACCTGTGCAAGTTAAGTAAAATAAATAACTGCTCAAAAAAAGGTAAGTAAAAGTCTGGAGAAGTTAGTTTCTCTATGAACTATTTCCCTAATAACTCATCCTTTATCCTAAAGAGGTTTATTCCTCACTAATTGGCCAGTGATGCTGTTGACCATTCATGTACGTTTGTGGACAGTGTTCTTAACCTCTTTTAATGCACAGTCTCATGAAACCATATTTGGTCTGGCCTTGGTGAGTATTGTATTAAAACTTCTCAACAAGCATGACTATTTTTAATTAGCTATAAGACTTTATTCTGAAGCTGGGATTTCCTTTCCCTTTTCAACTCTCTCTCTCTTTGGAAGGGAGGTTTTGAGTTTTTTTCTCTCTTTTCATTTTGTTTTGTTTTTAAACTTGAAGTCCCACAACCCCATCCCAATATACAGGCAGCACAGACTTTTGGATGTCCACAGGTAAAATGCAAACGAAATCAGGCCTGAATTGTCAGGTGATACTGTACAAGGTTGTCCACACTTCTGCCAGTCCTTACAAATACTCAACAAAGGGTCTTATAAGGACTTGATAAGCAGTTGAAATATTCATGTATTTCATTATTATATTGTACTTTTACTGTTAGACTACACAGATATTGCTTACTTCCTGTCTTTCTTGTTCAAAGCAAAAAAAAGAAAAATGATAAGAAATGGCCAAATTGCTTGTACCCATCATACAAAACCCAGCCTACTGCAGAATTTGTATCATCACCAGAAGCTACAAGGGAAACATAGAAATTAAAGCCTTCATCATCCTTCCACATATTTTTCTTTTTTTTCCATTGTCTGAAAACCTTCATTTTGATTTATATTTGGCAATGTTTACTAAATTGTTAAGGAAAAGTCTATTTATATAGTAAACAACACACAGTTTACCAGGATCTCATCTAGCAGGCAAGCTAAGACATTGAGATGGCCAGCAGTTATCCAGTGTGGTGAGGCTGCAATGGTGGGACAAGAAACCAAGAGGCCAGTGAATAAAGTGAGCAGATGGGATGGTGAATCTCCCACAAAGGTCATGTAAGGCAACAAATCTTGTCAAAAAGCTTCTTTGTAATTATGAAGATGATCATTGTATTCTACTGTTCATTTCTATAATGACATTCACCCTGTATCATCAAAATATGGAGACAATGTAAATACTAAACCAAACTCTGTATCTAATCCCCTAAATAATTGTAATTTACATTTCAGACTTTTAAAGAGGTATCAGTTCACTGGTTTGATTGGATTAAGTCCTTGTTGGTTTGTACAGTTTGGGCTGCTGTAGTCTGCCCTTTCAGGCTACTTCCACAGTGTTGTGCAACTGAAATGTCACAAGAATTCTTGATGCCTGCTTTTCCTGGCTGTTTGCACACATTTAATAAATTCTGATTCACTTATGATTTCTGACTGCAGTTTATTAGCTTTGCCAGGAAGATAAAATGCAAAGCAAGTTCGTTTGAGTAGATGTGAATATTTTTTTAAAAGCAAACGCCAGTCTTCTTTTTTTTGCTCTCCCTTACTGGTCTTAACCCATAGACTTCCAGAAAACCTTTAGGGAACCTCAGAGAAATTAGAGTAAAATATTTAAAACTGAGTTAGAATAATTGGTTCATATGGAGGTAAGTGAAAAGGTATCCCTGCTATTTTTGTCCTATAACCTGGAATATTCTTACTGTGACAACCATTTCATATTCGGCAAAAAATCTTCACAGATAATAGAATATGCAGGCAGTGGCCACGTCTAAGTTTTGTAGTTTATTTTAATGTGCTTTTGGACCAGTTTTATCTTTTTCTTTTTGGTTAGAGACTTCAACCCTGATTTTTTAATATAAATTGTATCTATAAAAAAGAACAAAGTTGCTGTAGTAGCTCTTCTGAAAAAGTTTTAAAATGAATTGTGTTGCTATTGATGACCTTCTCAGTTTTCTTATTTCTAATTTTGATAATGGAGGTGAAATGTTGAATTTTTGAATGTTTTCTTTTTGTCTTCATTAGCATCTGCTGTGCAGTGATAGTGTGTCAGCTGCTTTAGAGAGAAAGATTTGACACACATGGCCTTGCTTGAAAAACTTGTAAAGTTGATAGCCAAAATGAACAGCTGATGTGTGAACACAAGACACAGCATCAGAGTTAAAGAATCATAGATTAGTAGTTTCTCTCTATCTTTACTTTAAGAAGAAAAAAAATCAGTTTACTCTTACAGTTTCTAGACATTCTTTTAAGGATGGGATTGAGGAAGAAAGAACATCAAAGATATTTACAATCAATGGCTAAAGCAAAATTTGTGTCCATCTAGCTAAAATTACAGGAGCCTTCACAGGGTAGATTTTAAATTGGTTATTCCAGAGGAGGTCATATCAAGTTAATATAACTGATACAAATTATTCCAGCAGACTATTTACCACCCTGAATAACCCACTTTCTTCCCAGTAGTATTTTTTTTCCTGTATCTTGGAAAAAGCCTCACAATTAAAAATGAAATAAAATGTCTCTTGAATGTGACACAGAATAATTACTTTTAATAACCATCACAGAATCCTGATTCAATATCATGACTTATGATTTACTTTGCATGACTGATGGCAGAATCAGACCATTTGCGTTTGCACTTTAAAAGGCTGAATTGTTTCATTTTCATAAGTAAAATAGGATTCCTAAGAATCAGCTGTATTTCTTTATTTGTGGATGTTTGTGGGGAGGCACAAGGAACTATACAAATGCCCCAGTGTAAACCACTCTGATGGATTGCTAGTGTAGAGTGCCCTTAATGTGAGATGTTCAGCTTTGCATCTCCCTTGCTCATATGTTACCACTAACTTGGTTTTATGCTTCATTATTAATCTGTAAACTGTCTGCAGAACAACAGGAGATGAATGTCCAGGCTGAAATGGGCGGGGGTAGTCATTGATCAAACTGCTCAAGACAGTTCCCATCGATTTTTTGAAGATATGCATCCCTACATGTCTGCAATAGTATGGAAATGGGTTTTGCAATAGGAAAAAAGGAGAAAAAAAATCCCATGTCTTTGGATTTTGCTTAGAAGGTAGAAGATTTTACAGCATTGTATGTGTATATTATTCTCTGTTGTACTGGTTACGTTGACATCAGTAAGTTGTGGAGACTGTACTGCTAAGACCTTTTAATTGTGGGTAAAAAAAGGCTAAAGAGAATAGTGATTATAGCTTTTGTAGGTGAAGAATTTAGAGAATTGTTTTTATGTCTCTGAAAAGTCTGAAAAGAATCTTCCAAAGACCAATACTTTGCTGCAGTGGTGCAAATAGGTTGACTCAATGATTAGTCTAATTTTACTTATTTCTAGTCCTGCTATATTCCATCTCCAGGAATTAGTCTGGACTTTCTAAGAAGATGTTGGCTGGAATCTGGAAATATAAATGAAAAAATAGAAGAAATTGAAAAAATGGTATCCAATGACTCAAAAAAACATATTGAATTTGATTTAATCGATGTCTAGATTGATTTCAGTAGAGATAGATAGACACACAGACAGACAGATGCACACACAGAGTCTGTCACACATGTATAGTTATCATACATACGATGAATTATTGAGAATTACCATGAGATTAATTTTGTTGAAAAAAACACTGAAAGAGATTAATTAATTTAGTGATACTCTTAATTTCTGTTGCTTGGCAATATCTAACTGGGAATTCAATACAAAGATAGAACAGGTGCAGTTGAATATTTCTTATAAAATCTTTATCACTTGCCTTATTATTTGCTGCACCTTCAAATTCTGAGAATGTTAATAGCTAGCAGCAATGGTAGCTGGTGTCTTTGCAAAGTTTCTCCAGTCCACTCTATATCAAACACAAACATATACCTTCTTATAAAGAATTCACATTCATGCTTTTTTACCATATTTACCATCTGAACAATAGTTAATTTAGGCAGAAATATATAGAAAACTATGTAGGAGTTTCCTAGCATGGATGAAAAGTTACATATTTTCAATACAAGAACCAATTGTCATGAATCATATAAACAATAGTGAGGAATATTTGATATGTTGATGTTATGATGCCACTTCCATCTTCCATGTCTTCCTTTTCAGCAGCTATGTTAATTCAAAATTTACTGGAAATAAAGACTTCAGCTTTGCCTTGCAGCATTGATCTGAAGCACAGTTGAACCAGTTATTAAAACATAAAGTCTTCTGAGCCAAAGAAATAATCAAAATTCCAATTAATGCTTCTGCAGCATTACACTATTGTCATAGTAACAGTGGCATGAAAGTTTACATCAAAAGCCTTGTTAGGAAGTGCCAGTCTAAAAGCAATCAAATCCCTAGGAAAGCATTCAGAAGTTCAAAAGAAACTAATGAAAGAGGCCTTTAGGATGTAATTTCATTGACAGTTTTTCTTAGTTAATAAAGGCAAACCAACCAGGGTCTTCTGTTACAAGGAAGCTCAGTAGTTAAAACAAATTTATGAGAAGAGAAGCACCAAGATTAACAGAAACAAAGAGGCACTGTGCAGAAACACCAAAGACACAAATTTGTGGTTGTAAAATGTAAATCCACGAAACAGTAAGCATTAGGAAGATTTGGGGAAAGATTTTATGTGGTCTGAAAAAATCCCCTTCAGTCTTGATTTTAGAGCACACTCAATAGAGGACTTCCATGCTCTCGGAGACTGACAAATTATTTCAAGTGCTTACATGAATGGTCCTTATCTTGTGACCTGCACATAACATGCTGCCTGAAAAAAAAAAAAAAACATCTGCTTTGTTTTGAGGGCACAGAGTGAGGAAAAATACCAATAAAAAGTAAAACAAACAAGGTGAACACATTCTGATGTTGTTAGCTTTTATGTGATTTCCATCATAACGTTATGGAATGCATACTAAATGCCTTTTCCTATTGCATGTTTCATATGAAGTTTTGGTGGGGAAGTGGATTGTTGTTGATTACAGTCTGAAAGCAGCTGAAATCCCATGAGAAAAACTATTCTTTCATAGTATCGCAGGAAAAGACAGAGGCATTGTCATAAAGATGGATATTCTCATGAGAGTTCTTCTGTGTGCCTGAAGGGAAATAAGAAAAACCTATACAGGATCAGAAAGTCATTCCAATATCTCCTAAGCTCACTAGGCTGCCAGATTCAAACTGAGATAGAAGTCTTGATTTGCAATATAACAGAAAATTTAGTCTTCATTTGGAATCAAATTTAGACTCCGTGGTCAAATTTTGCAAGCTTGGACAGCTGAAATCATGTGAATGTGACACACTGCAATAGTCATTGGTCACATCCCCAGTATGTCCAATACAGGTCTGTCAACCCAAAACCAGACAAAAAAGAATAGCAGATGTGAAATAGCATCTAAAAGCAGAAAAGAGAAGTGAGTCTTGGGAGGAAAGGGGGGAGGGAGTTGGAGATTCATGCACATTCAGGTAATATTCTTTTGATCTTCCCTCACTCCTGTATTTCATATTCATCATTAATGCCTGAACAGAGGGGAGGAAGGATGGAAAATCAGGTAATTAGTTACATATGTACTTTGATCCGTGTTTCACATTTCTTTTTCAAGTTGTTTGACAAAGTGCTAAGAGACGAAAGGGAGTGTAATTTATGGCAATAGTTCAGTCAAGCACATTCTCAGGAATGTTTCCATAATCTCTAAATTTAATCCTGTACTACTCTAATGATAACCTAAAGGTCATTTGGACTTGATTTTATTTCCAGAACATCAGATCTTTCTTTCTGATAGAATTTCTGTATTTCCATGTCCCCACTCTCATGCTACTGTACTGTAGATGATGAGAACAAGATTTGGAGAGATAAACAAATGACAAGTAACTTGAAAACACAGAATTAGATTTAGAAATCTCCTGTTTAGTGCTCAGAAGTTGATTTTCAAAGAAGGGAAAAACTTCCCCTGCTCTTTAATGTTGGTATTAGTAGCTGGTGCTATGTCTTGCCACCTGCGAAGTGACATAGTGCCTGTCATATGGATAGAGTTCCCATCACCATCCTCAGCTTACCATATCCTCCCGTTAGCATTCAACATGAGAGAGAGGGTAAAGAAAAGAGAGAGCAAATACTTCGGTAAAAGAGGTAGGATCCTTCACCTCATAATTTCTGCTCGAGTGAATAGGGATCTTTTAGGCTAGGTTTGACATTGAATTAAGGGTCTAATTTAAGGAGAGACACAACTAGCCATTTTTAGGCTACTATTAACACTAAAATAAGGATAATACATAAGGAGAGGCATGACCATACGTATTCAGTTCTGAGATGGAAAGGAAAGAGAACGATACACTATCAAATTGCATAAGCATGCATAGTTCTGTTTTTATCCTTGCCTCATGCTGCAGGCAGGGAGTTGATCAGCTTGTGAGATGAAGCACAGGTGGTTTCTCTTCAGGTCCTGTCTGGGGGCAGCATTTGAAAGCAGGGTTGTATGTTAAATATGACAATTCTCTCTAGGAATTTTTGCTGGAACTTTAAAAATGTGCCCTGTAATAGCCTTAGACAGCAGTCAGCATGAGTCTGGCTTTATGATCCTTTTCCTCTCCATCACAGAGTCCCAGGACACCTGTCCATAGAACTTCCCATAGTCACTATAACTAATGAGGTTGTGGAGTACAACAGTACAACATAGGTCACTCACTACCAACTGTATGACAAGTGTTGGTTCTATATAAATTACCTTGTAGACATGTTTTGTAGAATATTTCATTATTTTGCGTGGCAGCTTCAATAGCAGCAGTATGGGACACATCTCCCATTAGTAGTGCACAATATATTTTGTTGTCAGTTAATCTTGAAAGCTGGCTACCGTTTCTCAAAAAGGCTGGATGTTTCATTTCCTTCTAATAAATACTTCACACTAAATGTATTATTGCTAGAGAAATGTCAGTAATCAAATTCTTATCATCACATTTTTGTTGTGGCCTATGACAAAAATATATGTAGTGAATTCAACAGGAGAGTAAGAGAGGTGATGAGAGTAAAATAAAGAAAGGAAATAAAATCAAGTGTTGTACAACTAGACCTCTGAACATCCAGGTCTCCTGGATGAAAACAAAAAGACCGGAAAGCTCCAAGAACTGAGAGAAACAGAGATTCTGTTTCAATGGGGAAAAACAAACAAACAAAAAAGTCTAGAGAACAGAAGTATGTTAAGTATTAACACTCCCATGAGTATTTTGTGAATCCTTTGTGGTGTTTAAGTACTTTATAACCTATCTGTGTGTGTAAAGTGTGAGTATTTAATCCTGGCATACTTACACAGTTTAAAAGTCAGTTATTGGAGACCTGGCTCTGCTAAAATTGTTGCTATGAATATTCTGGAGGCATAAATATGTAGGCCAGAGAAATGACCCACTATTTCTTTTGCATTGTTATCTTTTGCAGCTCCTTAAAAAGAATTAGCCATTTTAGATGTGTCGCATATGTTTCAGTTTCTTACTGCATTCAGAAAACAGGCACAGCAGCAGCCTGCGTTGTATTTATTCTGAGCAATTATGATGCAGCTGCTGTATAAGTACTAAGAACACAGACTCATCAAAAATTAAAGCAAATGAAGAAGAATACAAAGGAGTCCTGCAAAAATGATTGTGAGGAGGTGGTGGGTGGAGGAGTGAGGACAGGTTTACGGTGTTTGCTTTTTTCTCGAAGATCAGACTCATGTTGGTTTCTAAAGAAATGTGTCTGCAGATCATTTACTCTGTAAGGTAAGATTTCAGCTGGTGTCTTCTTATTGGCTGAATCCCATATTTCCACTTATCCTTCAAGAAGGATCATGTTTATAACCTTCTTAGCTGTAAACTCTCAGAGGCTCCAGAGAGTGAACTCTCCCTCAGTTATGGCAAAGTAACAAAAGTAATCAACTTAATCCTTTCACAAGCCTAGCCCCGTGTCTTCCCTATCTCTAATATGCCTATCCACCTCTGTGCATATCCCCATCCCTCCCAGTTAATGCATGGCATGAACTCTGGTGGTTCAGAGGGAGGTCATTGATGTGTTTGGGCCTCAACTCTCCAGCAGGCTGGGAAAATCGTTTAGCCTTTCTATGCCTCTTTGGCCCTGATGATGAAGATAGAATTAGTTCTACACTTTTTTTTTGCCCATATCATGTTTATATAAGATCTTAGTCTGAGCTTCTTATCAGTGATAAAATGGTATTTTGTAAATGGGGCCAATTCCAGTGTCAGAGGTCCTCAGTGAACTGTTGTGCAAGTATTAACGAGGGAGTGAGGTGAACAGGAGTATTTGGTACATACGGGGCCTTAGAAATACAGAAGCTACTTAAATGGAAAGTTTTTAGATAATTTTTGAGCCCTTAAAGCCTGTTGATACATTTAAGGAAAATAAAAGTGAAAATTCTATGTCCTCTAACATATCTACCTGTCTATCTGTGGGTTGGTTTTATGTTACTGTCCTATCACAGTATCTGAACAGTTTTCACAAAAAAAAAAGAAAAAGAGAAAAAGAAAAAAAGTCAATAACAGTGGTGTTATCTGTTCCTGATCATGCTGGTTTTTCTCTTTCTCACTCTTTCTTTTAGGCTGGCTCTGAGTTTGTCACCTCCATGCTGTGAACACCAGCATTTCCTATTAGCTGGCTCAGAGGAGGAAGGGAAATCATTTCACTTGAAATCAAGAGGCCCAGCAAGTGCTATTTATGCTTTTTATCACAACCACCGTGCACCCTGCTGAGATGCAAAACTCTGGTTTTCCTGTGCACGTGGTGGTTTTGGTGTGTGGGAAATCTATATCCACTGGTGCAGGAGGTCTCTAACCTGCCAGGGGGAACGTGACCTTGCTTTCTCAGGAAGGGGGCAAACAACCAATATTGCTCCACTCTGGGGAGGGGTTTATGTGCCTGGTTTGACATCAGACACCTGTTGAGTCTAAGCAGTCTGAAGTTCTTAGATTATTTTTTTTTTATGCCCCCCTTTATTCCTTTATTTATTTATTTTTTTCCCCAAGCTCCTGACTTTTGCATTCTCTCTGTGTGCGATAAGAATGGCTGTGTGGGTTGCTCAGAGAATAATTATCCTTGCTGAGACCTGAGGAGGCAATTCATCATGTCAGGCTAACAATGGATGCAGATAGCACAGGGAAACCTACAAAACTAAAGACAGAAAACTGAAGCACCGAGTGCACTGAATTTCCCTGGTGAATATAGAATTTTGGGTCATTATCTCACATTTTTGCTGAATATAAGTGGATGTATTTTGAGGGTAACAGATGCATCACTTTGGCTTTATTTCTGTCTGTCAGGAAAACAGAGAATTAATGGCTATTTCACAGAGCCCACCAAGCAATGTTATGAATAGTATCAAACAGTCTTTTTGCTAAATTCTGCTTGCCTTGGGAGTATGTGTAATTATCTCTTCTGATATATTCCATATCGAATTGTATTTATTTTTATTGTGATGTGCAATGGTGTGCTCCTGTTCCATTTATTGGCATCTTTCAGATAGATGGCAATTTTACATAAATTTGTTATTTGTTCCAGAGGAAGGCTGAAGTTTTCTCTGTATGTTTAAACCTGGGCAAATAAACTTCATTTACATCTCTTGTAGTGATGGGCTACTTCCTCCTTTCAGACTTGCATTAGAGCAGGAATACTGACACCAGCACCATGACTATTCCTTCGTATTTCAAGGTCCCAGATCCAAAGACTGCTTAACTCAGGGAGAATATTTTCTGTAAGCTGAGAGAGCTTTGTGTAAGTCTGCAAGGAAAATAGGTTTGAACTGGTTCTGTATGTCTGATAGCACTGGAAAGAGGGTGAGCCCAACCCTGTCAGAAATCTCCTTTTTTAAAGGCATCTAGGATATACACATATACTTAGATACATATGTATGTATCCAGTGATGTTTGTGAGTGCATATGTATTTTTATTCTTCTTTTACCAAAGCTTTGATAATTCTGTGAATAGAAGCAGATGTTGAAGATATTTCCAGTCAAATTTTCTGGGAGTGAATTCTCCAAATTAGACAGAAGATGTTTAGGTTGGCTATCAGGAAAAGCTTCTTCACAAAAAGGGTTGTTAAGCAATGGACAAGGCTGCCCAGGGAAGTGGTGGAGTCACCATCCCCGGAGGGTTTTAAAAGCCATATAGATGTGGTGACCTGGAAGTGCTGGGTTAATGGTTGAACATCAGGAACATAAAGGTATTTTCTAACCTAAATGATTCTGTTTCCTTTGTCAAGCAGGAGGAAGGATGGGTAAATCAACTTGGAAATATTAAAAGATGCAATGTCATGAGGTAAATCAGACTTTTGTTTCAATTTTTGAACCTTTTTTGTATTCAATTTTTTACTTCAATTTAATATGAAAAAGTATTTTGAAGTTTGAAAACCCATAATTAAAGAAATCTGTAATTTCCTGATTATTAGTTTGAAATTGGACTTTTAAAATAAAACCATTAACTCACAAAAATGTTGTTCCATCTGTCCTCATAAGATACTGGTAGAAGTCAAGTCCTTTCTGTATGTCTCTTTTCAAGATAAAGATTATTTGCACTTCTGTTAGAGAAGGGAGACAGAAAACGTAAAGGAATTTTTTTTCAAAAACTTAGTGTGAAAAAATGTAAGATTTTGAACACAATTTTGTTGTTGTTGTCAACTGAAAGCTACATATATACAGCTGAAGATAAAGCTATTCTCAAACTACCTGTTAAAATGACCCAAAGAAGTTCAGCAGACAAAAGCTAAGGTGGATTTGAGATTGAAAACTTAATACCTGTGCACTTGGGGTGGTCTGAAGGTGAATGAGAACTGTGCAAGGGCAGTATCCTCAGAAAAATGTAGTGACAGGAGTGGGAATTTCTCTATCCAGCCTCTGTGTGCACCAGTATCCATCCATGTGAATCACCCTCTAGGGGCTGGGTTGTAACATAGATTATCTACCCGTGAAAGAGAGAAGACATCTCATATCTTTCTCACACTCCTCTGCAGGGTATGAAGAATAAAGATGGAGTCTTGGCTCTTTCTCTTCTCCTTGCTGCTTTGTTCAGGGTGCTGACCAGCCTATCCTTAAATCCCTAAACCGCAGAGAAAAAAAAGGAATGGTGATATGTTAGAGAGGCACCTCAAAAGCAGAGCTTTTTATTTAAAGCACCTTGCTTTAAGGCTGCACCTCACACTGCTGACAGTTCCCCCTCAGGGTTTCTCACTATTATCACACACACAGCTTGTCAGATCAACACGTTATTGTGCCAGGAGTAGACAGTGTGACAGCCTCCATTTTGGCTTGGTTAAAATAGGAGCATTCAAAACTCCCCAACTTTCCAAAGCTTGATCTGTGGAGTCAGGTAATTTAACAGCTCCTTTGCTACTTGCTGAACTGAAGTGTTTCTGTGTTGGCTGGCCAGAAATCATTTATCTAGAATTCACACTCTTTTTCATCTTTTGCAAGATTTTTTTCATTCTGTTGCGTGATGAGTTTGAGAGATTGGACTCTTGAGAGTCTTCATGAAATAAAATCAGAGCCAGTCAGATACTAGAACCCTTGTTCTTTGGAAATTTAGAAAACATGCAAAAAATTAAATTAGATTTCCTTACAATAGTCTTACTGGAACACAACATGTGACAGACCTTTCATGAAATTCCACAACTGTTTATAGGAAATGAAATTTTTGAGCCCTGTCAAGATGTTAAAACCTGACTGAGGCTGGACTTATTACAAGCCTAATGAAAAATTACACTTTCTGGAGAGCTGCACGCTTCAGAGCCCTGCACACCTTTCTGGGCAGCTCCTGCTTTCCAGACCTCCATGTGTGGGTACTGATGTACCAAGCTGGACCAAGCAAAAACCATCTGACTCTAGATACTTTTATATAGCAAACAACAAGTTTCTCCAGATCTTCTTAGTTTTTATCAACACTTTTTTTTTTTTTTTTTTTTTTTTTTTTTTCCTGACAGAGTAAACAAGACTCTTTATTTTATTTGAAAGAGCTGGGTTTGGAAATGGAAAACCAGTGGACGATTTCAGTCATAGGTTAGGATATAGGGAGATGTGTATATCACATACTATCACTGCCTGCTGTGAATGGACAGTCTTTGCTCGGTGCAGCAACAGCTCTGAAATGTGTTGAACATGTGATTTAGGATTTTGTGTAGAGTGAGAGAGAGGGGAATGAAGTGACGAAATATATACAACTTGATACTAACCTGGAATGAAATTTTAATTACATTTTAAAAATAAAATAAAATATATGTCTGTAACACATTATCACCTCTTTCCATCCTGTGACTTATGAAATTCCCAGAATGGTGTGAAAACTATGGTGATTTCTGTGATGATTCTACTTAGCTGTGATGCAGAAAATGCAGCTTCAGTCTTTCTCTGCTGGTTTCAGACCCTCAGTTTAGAGATGTTCATTGTCTGCTGTAATGCTGTTATGAACTGACCTGAACCACCATATTTTCAAAATTCACAAGGCTGGGTTACAATTTTCAGTTTCCCCCCACAGATAGAAAATTTAGAAAGTCAGGAGGATGCCCAAATAGTATATTAAAAAGAGACTTCAAACTCATGTTTCTCAATGCATACTCAAAAACTCTGGTTATATTCCAGTCCTTACCTATGTCCCATATAGGAACAAAGGCTGGATTTTTTTTTTTTTTTTTTTTTTTTTATTTTATTGTAGTTGAGAATTTCTTAGCTACAGAGAGAACTCCTCCCCTTCCCTTCCTTGCCCAGGGAATTATATGAATCCCCCTCACAATCATTTCCACGTATAATCAATTTTATGACTCATTGTTTCAAGGATTTGCTGCTAGACTGGCTAGATTAGTATTTTTCACCAAGATGTTTTGGAGAAGTTTACCATTTTGGGAATATTTTGTCAAAATTTTCACTGCAGTGAAGATGACCCCAATTTTAACCTAAAGAAACAAACCTCTCTCAATGAATAGTTTTTTTTTAACTCCTCCTATAACTCACACTACTTCTGTGTCACAAGTTTGAAGCCAGGTTTCAGGGTTCAAATGTTGACTTGAAACACATTGAAGGTATAAGAGGTTTTGAGCTCTGGTGAAATGACAGTTCCTTGCTGAAGATCCATCAGTTTGAATGTTTGCTCCAGCAGCTGTAACGGTAACAGGGTCACCCAAGGCTGTATTCTTGAGTGCAGTTGTCTCCTGCTCATGCTTTACTCACTTGGAAGTCCCTCAAGTAGTGAACAGTGTTCTGTTCTTCACAGTCCAAAAGTGATAGTGTTTAGGAAAAATGCTCATCCCTGTCCTGTCCTAAACATGTCTCCTACATGCCATCACTACCTACATTTCCTAAATACTGAAAATGAGGGCAGTAAGTGATATTCACTCGAAAAATAACATATGATGTAAATGGATGAGTGAGGCATGGTTATTCCTGTTTAACAGCTGGAGGAGTTGGAACAATAAGAGGGTGGGTGGTTTATATAAATCTGCAGAGGTAGAGGCAGAGAGAGAAATGTCAGTATAGCAATCCCAAGTCTTACATACTAGATAGTCCTTCCTCAAGCTTGTAGGAGTCACGTTTAATTGATGAGTTGATTTAGGATGAAGCAAGAGTTTGCCATCAATTACAGAGCAACGTTATTGTGTCCAACTTTGCTAAGCTCCTGAATGAATCAAAGGTCTGGGCAGGGCCAGAATGGTCCCAGTCAATTCTGCTAACTGGTTAATTCTTAAACAGAGCCGAGTTCTCCTAAACTGTATTTATGCTAAATTTCATAGAACCTGATGACCTCAATTAAAACCTTTCAGAAGAAATCAGAAGTGCCAGCAAGGTCCTGGAAGATGAATGTCTATGTCTTTCTCCCGCTGCTATAAACTTTGTGATTTTAAAGAAGATTTTATAGTGATGCTGCTGCTGTTTTTATCGAAGGTGTCAGAATGACAGCAGTGATAATGTCTCACTAAACGAGCAGCTTGCTTTTTCTGGTCCCTTTCCTAAAACACATAATAGACATCATTATCATCCAGATAAATCTCCCTTTATGGTGCATTTGGTTGCAGAGAAAAATAAAGTTGTGTTTTCCTAACTCTTACAAAAGTATTTCTGTTGTCACAATGGACAAGTGCACAAACTTCTGTAACTTTGCTAGTCTTTGTTGCATGACCCAATAATTACCCAGAAGAAAAATGTTCCTTAAGAATGGACCTGGCTTGACAAACAAGATGAAAGCCTGCACGTTGTTTGCTTTAAAATACGTATACAAGGTAACTTGTAGGATACAGAGAACTATATAGGTCAAATTCCAGGTGCAAGCATGAGTACCAAACGCCTTGCATAATTCTCTTACGACTGAATAAATGTATATACAAGAGTTGGAAAGTAAGAGGCCAGATGCTTAATGTTCTTGAATATCACCTTCTTAAAAAGATAAATGTACACATCTGCTGTTCTTCTGGTGACATACAGATTTCAGCTTAAACTTTTTTTAATGAATAAATATTTAAGTCCTGCCAAAGAGTTTAGAAATTTCCTTATTAAAAAATGAGGATAAGAAATAATTCTGAAATGACTGTAGAAGTAGTTATTTCATTAGCTTCAAATTCATGTCAGAACTTCTTGAAGGTTTAAAAATGTTTTCATTATTTTAATTGCAAAGAATGATATTTGAACATTTCTTGAGGCTTATGATGAGCAAAAGTTTGCTAAAATATCCACCATGGCAGGAAGACTTTCAGCAATAGTGGAATTAAAAGATGCAGTTCTGAAGGGGTTATATTTTTAATTACATGTCTGTTGTAATATTTGATACATGTAAATTTATTATTTCCTTATGAAGAAGTTTAGGCATATTTTTAACTGCACTAACCCATAACATAAACATATTTTGTTTGAACATCAGATTTTCTTGAACAATTTTAAATCCCCACAATCACAAGTAAGCAGCAACTTGAGTCTCAGATTGTTCATTTAATGTTAATCACAGCCATTGTAATGTGGAGCCAACCAGCTCTAAGGGACATGACCTTATCACAGTGGACAGATGGCAAAAAATTTTCAAGCCGTGTTAAACCTTTTTCTTCAACACTTTTTTGTTCTTAACATATTTATTGCTGACACTATATATCAGTGTTATAGCTTCTGTTCAGGTGAATACGATCAGTTGGCAGTAATAGGTTCAGCTCTGGGAACCTTTCAGCCTTTGATTTTTAGGCTGTTTCTGTAAACTCACTGGCTGGAAGAAACAAGGAAAAAAAAAAGAATAGAAAAAAAAGCCAAGAAAGGGAGGGAGAGAGGCTTTTGGAAACCTTTCAGTTTGGCTTAATTCCTATGCAGAAAGGAAAATAAATTAATGCAGACACTGTGTTTTCCTGGCTCAGATGTCATATTTTCTCATGACTGGAAAGATCACTGGCAGTGCAGGATGCATGGAAGAGAGAAGGGGAAGCAGAAAATGTGAGAGGAAAAATATATTTGAAAATGTTGAATTCGGCTCTAGGAGCATCAGTTAGATGTTTCCTGCATTTGTAAGAGGGCTGTTTCCCTGAATTATTGCTGAGCCTCTGCTGCTCCACTGATGTCTGTCATCCTAGTGAAAAAAACCAAATATGGTTTGAAGACACAGTAGGAAACATGCCTTAATAAATGCATTTGCAATTTTATCATGTGACTGTAGGAATGCTCGGTGTAACTGTGCAAGCTATGGATGTGTTTTATGCATGTCAATCCTTTTATTCCCTTGCTTTTTTCCATGTTTTTTCCTATGTTCTTGAAGAAGGGAATAGTATGGATAAATTTCTTTTTATATTTTTGGGGTGAAAAATTGATCCTGACTACCTCCAATTATGTAAGTCCACAAAGGGCTTCCTAAGTTCGATAGCAGTTTTCCATAGCCAAGTATCCTTGTGATATGGCAAAAGATTTGTTTAAGGGACTTTGTGTTTTCCCTGTGCCAAAGCCAAGCTCAGCTGCAAGTACTCATATTTCCTATTTGGTAAATAACTCAGCGGAGGTGGTGTGGCATACACCAGGCATATGTTTCATAGGGTGAGTATGAGTATTAGTAGGAAAAATAAGAACATCCTACCCTGAGAGTCATCACTCAGAGGTCCTAAGAGCAGATTTACTGGGACGAGGATGGAAGGAGGTGTGAAAATTGCCTCTCTCAGCAGCAAGGAGCACTCATCCCTGATAAGTAGCATCCCTGCAATGTTGTGCAGTTGCAGATGTATCAAACTGTGAGTACACAGCACGTGTTCCGGGTTGAGAGCCTCCCAGTAATTAAGTTGTATGTTCAATTAAATCTAATGCCCCAATAACTTTGAAAAATGCAAATGGCCCATAGATGCAGGAAAAAACAAAGTCCTCAGGCTCTCTTTACTGGCCACTAAACCCACCATAAATGATCATGACTAGAGGCCCAGATCTTTATATATAGCTGCAAAGCATCATTTCCATTAATGTTATCAGTGACTAAGTGATTTCTGTTGGTTTTAGGGTAGATCACAGAAACTCTAGACAGTGCTCCCGTGCCACTTGGGGAAGGACTGAGTTGTGTTTCAGGAGCCAAGTTACACTGTTCTCAGTTGCATTTCAGGAGCCAGGGACCATCTTTTAACCTGAATTCTAGGCATTTTGTTGTTCATTGAGGCATTTTAAAAATAGACAGGGAAAAATTTTTAGAAGTAGTCAAAATTAATGCCAGTTTTCTTTACTATTTAGCAAACATTTCACCAGCTCTCTCACTGAAGGTTCCTGGAGATCAGAAACTCTGACTCTGTAGCACAGGTGACATTTTCTCATCTATTATTTAGTCATCTAAAAATTAAGAACATTGACAGTGTGGCTGACTTACAGAGCACCTGTTTCAAAATAAAAAGAGTTAGGCAGATGCACCCACTGAATAGATTAACTGTAAAGAGAAGCTCACCTAAAGAATTTAGATCTGTTTAAGATGTTTATAATTAGCAAAGTTGAACCTCATCCAAAGAAAGGTATAAGGTCTTACCTTCCTGGCAAGCAACTCTTTCCTCCCTTCCCCACCCTAAATCCTGTGCTCCTGCATCTCATCACAAAGTGACCCAACAAACAGTGATAGCTCTGCTGATGTGGGGGTACCAATATACATATTTGGGATATCTGTTTTTTTTTTTTTTTTCATGCTCTACCCTGTCTCTTTTATTTATTTTTATTTTTATTTTTATTTTTTAAATTTTATTTTCTGTGTCTCTTGTGTTACATTTACAAGGCAAATTGTAAGAAACGATCGGTCCTTCTATTGTGCTAGCAAAGACTTTTTGGGAAATCTGAGCCTACACTGGAATAAAGACTTGACTGCTCTGCTCTGTTTATTACTGCTCCTGGTTTTTTGTTTGTTTGCTTTCCTTAGACGAATCATCTTTGTGTATGGAGAATGAGAATCATTCATCATCCCAAATAAAACACAGCAAGTGAATGAAAATAACATTCAAACAAACAAACTCAGAGCCTTTGAAGAAAGATTTCCTTCTAGATGAGAAATCAGTGACCTGGGACATGGAGGACAAGGGAGAGGGTGGCGGGGGAGGAGAAGGAGACTAATTTCTCATGGCAGGATTTGGGATGTAGTGTGACAGTTATTAGCCAGAAAAAACACCAGCTGAATGCAAAGTGGCAAGGCAGACTGGA
>NW_008585734.1:0-487 GCF_000691845.1 Merops nubicus | reverse complement strand
CTGAACCAAAACTGTAGGAGAAGGTGCTGGTGAGTGAACTGGAAAGATGAAATGTGTACTTGGCTGGGGTTGACAATAAAGCATGCTGCACTTGATTTGGCAGGAGAAGCCAAGAGCTTATCAAAACTAACATATTCTCATGTAGTGGAAGGCAGTACAGTAGCTACATGATTGCTGAGGCTACTATGTATATCTTATTGTAGGTAAGTCAACAGAGATTCTCACTGGCCTTGTTGGAAGAGGAGAGTGATAAACTTGTCTTACACAGAGTTGAGCATGCGGCAAATGGGAATTTCACAGACAACTTTTTAATTTTTTTTTTATTTTTTTTTCTTTTTAAAGAGATTTTGACAGCTAAATGAAAACTATTCTGAAATAAATGTCAATGGTTCAAAGAGTTTTAATAAAAAAATAAAGCAAATAGTTTATAAAAGTTATAGAATGAAACTTTTACAACGTTTTAAAATAATAAAATAAAATAAAATAA
>NW_008585733.1:389-638 GCF_000691845.1 Merops nubicus | reverse complement strand
TGTAAATCCAAATTGATTAAATACCTGCCTTGGTGCTGATAGTTAGGAATTTACATGCCTGCTGCATTTAATTATTTTGGTAAGATTTACTTCTAAAATTCTCATCTACTCATTTCCAAAAGGGCTTAATATGAGATCATTTTGACCAAAAAAAATTGGTTATGTTTTCAACCCTCCAGAAATTAGTAGAGTGAATGTTTGCAGTTTGTAGCTTTTGGAGAAGTCTATATTTGTACCCGTCTTTCTTTT
>NW_008585733.1:0-289 GCF_000691845.1 Merops nubicus | reverse complement strand
AAGATAGACTTTCAGCTTTTATCTCTTTTATTTGTTCCCACTTCTTGCTACTTTGGTCTTTTTGGTGGCTTTTTTGTTGTGGTTTTTTTTTTTTTTTATTTGGCATACCTCATCTTCACCTTCCTATAATAGTTTTTCCTCTAACAATTTTATAAAAAAATAATGATTAAAACTATTTTGTCCAGAAATGTCACAAAATATTTCATTTTTTATCTGGATACAATTGAAAATGATTGTGTCAGAAAATCTGTGTTATAGTTAAAGGTCTGACATGGAACTCCTGCTACCT
>NW_008585732.1:0-21738 GCF_000691845.1 Merops nubicus | reverse complement strand
CTTATGGTGGGCGGTTCTCCCTTCCTTCAGCTTTGGTTACAGCTAACTTCAGGATAAACCCTAAATTTAAAGGGTTAGGAAGCAATGACTTCTGAACTGAATAACATAAACGACAGAAGAAATAGAAGTTCGAAAAATTAAAACAGTGTGAAATAGCCAGACAAGAGGACATGCAGCTTCTAGAAGTAAATTACAGCAATACGCAAATACCAAAAGAATTTATTTACTTGCTGAACAGCACCTAAATAACCCACATATACTATCTGAGAACAGTCATATATACTGCTCCTGACTGAGGGAACAAAATTACAGGAGTTATTCGAGTAAGGAAAAAGTAATGCACTGCTGTCATCTGCATCCTGCACTTCAAATCTATCTTCAGCCACACAGTCTTGGTCTTATATTGAAATTACTACTTTCATAATTACCTGTCAAGGTCACCATCTTCAAGCTCATCTGCATTTGACCAGTCTTCATCTTCTTCCAAGTCAACCATCATTGCTAACATTTGAGGAACTGAAAAAAAAAAAAGTTTTAAACTCAGATTGCTTCTTTAAAATAAGACTCTCAAATAACAAACCTAAATTTTAAGTTTTTTCCTTGAAGAAAAATAATTCTTGTTCCAGTAACAGATAGCCAAGTCTGTCAAAATACATCAGCCAATAATTCAGAACAGGCTTTCAGAAAAGTATTTACAGAACATTCAAATTGAGAGTAAAAAAATTGAGAGTACTTCTTTCCAAGACTCATAGTGCAATGCAAGACTCTTTAAATCATGAAGTCTGGAAAAAGTAAACTCATTAATAAAGTTGAAGTTCCCTGAAAGAGTTAAAAATAGTACTATATGCTTTAAGAACTCAGATATATTTCATTTTGCTGAAACTCTGACATCACCTTTTGAACACTTACTGAGGAAGGAGGCTATACTCATGATGGAAGAATAACCCTCAGTTTTACTGACATGGTAACTTTTGGGAACTACATGTACAGTGGTCACTTAGCATGAAGCTTTACTTTTACCTTAAGGTAATGGTTTAGAACTTGAGATTTCCTCCCCCACTTAAAGCAAATTTTTGATCATTAAACTGTCTTGCACATAATCATCAGTTTTCTACTTCTACCTCTGTAGACTGATTCTTTCTACTCTTCTCAGTGTAAGTTTTTACAGAGGCTTTTACACAATCTTTATTTACACTGGACTACAACACAACAAGCAACACCTCTTCTTGCCAGCTGTCCTCCCAGGAGGAAGGAGTGCAGCCATTTGTAAGCCTGCCTGTTCCTGCATGCTTCAGAAGCTCAAGGAGTGGAAAGTGTACCCTGCTCTTTCAGAAAAATTAAGGTGCTCTTCAGTACTCTTGACTCCGTGTTACACTAACTGCTCAGGGCAGTCGTTTGAATTCCGCATGATTTATGAAAAAAAGCTTCACTTTGTCCATGAAGCTAAAGTTTTCCATCAAATACTCAACATTTGAGCTTTAAGAATCTTTTTAGGACAGTCTAGCACAAATCTGGAGACAGGCATCATAGTTAACTGTCCTCTACAGCAACCTACCTCAAAAACTAGTAGGACTACAGTAGTCTGTGCTACTGCTGATATTTACCACAACTGATGAGGTACATGGCAACTGGTGAATTTCATAACATACTTATGCTGCTGTAATCTACCATAGAGGTACAACCCTCAGCAAACTCACCTCACCATACCCCTGGACAGATAGGAAATTTCTGGTCAGCTGATTACAGAAGAAAAATATTGCTCACTGACAGTATTGTGGGGCAAGTAGCAAGAAAATACAAAATCATGGACTGATTTGACTGACGTGGCTAAGTATCTTTAACCAGAGATGATATCATGGCTGCAAACACATTCAGAAAGCTTCTATATGCATATCAAGATAACTTAATGGACACTATGAACCCTCTAGCATGATGCCCACATCAGAATTTTATACACCTACTAGTCACTGAAAAGAATTTCATCAAAAACAAGAAAAAATGCATTATAGCCCAGAAGCTTTTCAGACACACTCATAAGCACACACATGAAAACTATGTATTGTTCACAGCTCGGAAGTATAGAAGTCAACCACCATCTGCCACAAATACTATGAGGTTCCAAAAAATTAATGTCGTAGTGTTCATGGTTACTAAACTGTCATCCAAAGTTCTCTGGCCATTATTGTATCTCAGAAATGCACAAGCTTGTAAACATGTTGCTTCCTCTCGATGTTTAATATGAATCTGGTTGCCAATAAGTAAAGTTTCACAAAGGATTTTTTAAAAATTTGCTGAGTTGTGTGTTGAAGTTTCAACTTTGTCCCAACAAGCCCTCAAAATCCTTGCCAATATGCAGACTGTTTACAAACAAGTTAAGGATAAACCTTCTAATTCTGCTTCTTGTCAGAGCCTGCCATGACTCTCCATTTTCTGCAGAATGAGCAAAGCTACAGCCAAAGACAGGCTGCAGCTCTAATTTCTAGTGAAAGAGCAAAATAACACTTGAATACTGAGCTCAGGGAGGGAAGTCTGAACCCAAATGGAATTCCTGAGCTGGTAACTGGTACACAGGATACAGACTTACTCTTAAATCAGCATGACATTCAATAAAACCAGCATAAGATGACAGTTTGGCCTAAGACCTAGTTCTAGTTGTGAAGATCAAAGGATCTAGCAGCTTTAACTGAATGAAAACAGCCTTTTCAGCAAACCCAAGACAAAACCAATCCTTTTCGGCTACCTTTTATCGTTCTCTGAACACAGCAGCTTTACTAGCTCTGCAAAAGAAATGTCTTTCACCTTAGTGATTCGTTCATAGTAAGAGCAATTTGACAATGGGTTGCAAACCAAAGGCATTTCATTCCCACATGGTGCCTTAATACAAATACTTCATTCCTGAACAGCAACCAGCAACCCAATATAAAAGTAACACATTCTAAAGAGATATGAGGTACTTCACTATGCTGCCTGATCAGAGAAGAAGCTTGTATTGATTTGGTGTCAACTGTTAATATTCCCAACGAGCTATAGAATAGAGTGAAAACAGCATTCTACACATTTTCAAATATCAAAATATATTCTAAAAGGATATGTTCTATAAAAAAAATAATTCTACAAGTAAACAAAACTTTCAGTCAAGGGTTTAAACACTTAAGCCAAGCAGATGAAGTTCACATTTTCCAGAAGTTTTATGATTATTTTAGTGATGTGTATATAGTGTAACTTTGCCAGACTGAGCGCACAAGTAAAAAAGTTGCCTTAAACAGGTTGTCTTTATACAGGGTTCAGAAAACAAGCAAGAATCTAGACAAATACAAGTGTGACAGGGAGTGCAAAGAGCCCTTCCAAAAAGGACATTGCTATGTCAGTGCCCTGATCTACTCACAAGAGGTTTAAAAGGCAGAGAAATACCATTGTGTACAGCAGTGCTGCTGGGGCTGTCCAGAAGACAGTTATTTTTAGTATCTCAAATAATAATGCATGATTAAAAAAGTGCCTCTCCAAAGAATTTGCAATCTCTGCATGTTAAATGGACAAATTAGACTATCTGTAAGTATTTATATAAGCATCTGGTTCTCAATTCACAGCTTTAATTCAGCACTGAAGCTCAACAAGCATGCTGAATTCCTTCAGTCCAGCTGCCAGCAACACAGAGTATCTGGCATACATACCAAACTTCAAACACAGAACTTCAGAAGTAAAGGCATCAACTATTTTTTTTCCCTTTTTTTTTTTACAGTACAAATTTCCAAAGCCAGCAGAAAAACATGAAAGTAGTATTTTCCTTGGAAACACCCACTGAAGAGTCTACTGTATTTTTATTCAAACTGTTGATGGCTGCATAAATACAGATTAAGTTATGAAGGGTTTGCTCCATAAATTCAGTGTCACCTTAAGTTATCAGCACCAGCAAACTCTTGAGTTAGACATGGTTTTGGCACTGAACACCTGCAAAGTGGGTTTAACATTGTAAAGGAAGACAAATTGTTTCAACAAAGGAGTAAAATACTTACTGGTTTGTGCAACAATGTTTGTATGCCTCCTTAGCATAGCAGCAGCAGTTTCTGACAAGGTCACGATTACTTCAAGCGCCAATTGACGCTGCATGTTACTGAGATTGGCATCTGCACACAACTACAACCCAGAATATCAGAGTAAATGGTTAGAACGGACGTTTGGGGGTAGAAAGATTGATTTAAAAAAAAAATAAATTTGTAGCTTTACTTTCAGACTTAGTTGCAATGTAGGTTCTAAATGTGCTCGTAGATACTTCGGTGCAGAATCTGCAATTTCTACAAGAGATTTCAAGACTGAATCATCGTTTTCATAGCAGGAGTCGTTTAAAACCTATAAAGAGATAAGATAAGATTGAAAAACACCAAATAATACTATGAATAGAATCACTGTTACAGAAGAAATTTGATTAACTGTATTCTTGTCTCTCTGAATAGTCTCATTCAGCATTAACGGTTTAGTATTAGCACTTAAAGTAGTTGAAGCCTTAGGCCACAAGAACTGACTTTTTTTTTTTGAGTAAACTTTTTGAAAAACTCATGCTGCTAACAAAGAACTAGCTGAATCTGACAGATAGGAGCAGAATGAAGAGGATTAGGACTAAGGAGACAACTCCAAGAGAATGAAATAACTTCAGAAGGTCAGGGCAGCAACAGCAAAAAAAGAACAACAACAACAACAAAAAAATCAAGAGACCACTGATCAGAATTAAGTGACTGGACTTCAGGATCAGGGGATAGGTGGTATAGGTATAACTGAAAGGCAGGAATTGGGGCAGGGGTCCCTCTTCTGAGGTGCCCAGCTCAAGCTGTAACCTGAGAACTAATAAAAGACCAACTAGAAGCCATCACTTGGACTTTGCACTTTCAGGAGGATCCTAGAGTCAGACCCTGTTACAGAGGTCAGTGTGCATAAATCCCTAACAACTACAAAGAGGTAATATGCAGGGTCCAAAACTACAACTGAGTTACAGCTCACAATGTTCTATGCCATCAATTTTGACCTTTATTAGTTTAAATCTACCACAGTAGGCAGACACTCAGAAAGAATTAAGGTCACACCTCAGAGGTGCCAACATGCAAAACCACACACTGTTTTGACAAGCACAACTTCAAAATCCATTATAAATAAAGAAAAACTCCTCAAAGTAACTCTGCCCAAAAGAAGGAAAGTGAGTCTAATTCCTTTTTTCTCCCCCTGTTACACAAGAACAGCTTTGAATAGCTCACACTAACACCAGGAATCTCAAGATCAAATAACTGGCTTTTTTTTTCCAGACAGTTCTAGAGTCACCAAATTAAAGCAAATCTTTCAGCCTTCAGTCACAGGATACAGGGAAAAGAAAAAGAAATCAATTTTTTTCCAAACATCTTTCCTAAGCTACATTCTGGAAAGTAATTCAAAACTTATTTTTAACCGATCAGGTTGATACTCTAGTACTAAAACAGCAGTTATTCAATGGTGTTAAAACTTCTGGAAGTAGGACAAGAAAACCCAAGCCTCCAAAGAAAAAACAGTTTTTAAACACACTTTTGAGGTTTTGAAAGGAATTTTCATTAGCAAAGTACTTAATGTCTTCCTAATGCCAAAACATTTTTTTTTTTTAAAATTAATTGGTACTTCAGTACTTAAGCCTAGAATCCAACACTTCTGGTAACCCCTCTCAACCAGCCACACTTTCAACCCAGAAACAGCATCTAGGATCAGGAAAAAAAGTCTATCTTGATTAAGGCCTTTGGAATAATGGTTACCACTCATCCAACGACGTTAGCAGAGCATAATGTATATTTATTGGAAGTTTCATCAGAACTCTATTTTATACCCAAGGCAACTGACAGTTTTTTAAAGCAAGACCAGGTTTCTGGAGAAGGAAGTTCAACGTGTACAGTGAGCCCTAAAAGTCAGAGGCGCTTTTCTGTAGTGTTGAACACTAACAACCACAGTGAATTTCCAGCTGCTTTTATTTCCACTGCAAGGTAAATCTCTTGGATACAAGCTTCAACTATTAGTTCTTAACTTCCAGCATAACCATTACAGATACTGTACTAAAAGGACTGAATTGCAAAGTCAGAATTTTATTTTTAGCGTTCTTTACCATGCTGGTATTTCAACAAAATCAACTTCAACAGCAAGAAAAAAAAAGCATCCAACTGTCTCCAAAGGTCACTCACAACTATTCTAACACATCCCATCTCCTATTTATAAACTCAGAGCTCCATATCCATCTTGTGTTACTGCAGCCTGAAAGTCTAGCCCTTCTCACAAGAAGTGCTGAAAAAAGGCAGATATGATAGCATAGTTCTGTGCTCTATATTTGCAAAATAGAGCCTGCAAATGCAAGCCAAGTGCGTGTGTTTTTACAGCCGAAAATAGTAGCAGTGAAACTTGTATCACAGAAAGTGAGCTATTAGTCTGAAGTCTAGAAACAGCACACTCCTCATTTGCCAAACGAGACAAACGCTGTGCCCACACCGAATCCTGCCTCACTCCCACTCACACAGGACTCAGCAGCCAAGGTCCTCGCAGCCACTCAATCTCTGAACAACACAACTGTTACTGCCAAAGTCACAGAGAGGGACTAACCACCAAAGAGTGACCTCAATATCAAAATACTTATCTTGTATACCCTAGAGCCCATTTTCAAGTTCAGTTGATTTTAATAAGTTCCTCTCAGTTTCTATTTAAGATCAAGTAGAATTCCATCAGTTGCAGAAGCCAGAACACTTGGCACAATTTTTCTTCAGCTTGCCACAAAGCACACACAGAGACAAGGTTTACAGCTTACACACTGTCAACAGGAACCTGCTATACTGCCTGCAGCAAGAAGTCAGTCTTTAACATACACTTGGCCTGATCTAAAACTGCCAGAAGTTCCCTACCACTGTTGTCACAGGTGCTTAGTTATTTCCACTTTTTTCTCGATATACTGTGAAACTGATGTCCTTCAGAGCTCATACCACTTCTGTCTCTGGTTTGATTTACAACAGACTTTCCTCCAAAATTAGACAAACTTGCATTAGAATTCCAACTTCTGCCTAAATTCACCCCCCTTAAAAGAGATCTAATCCAGCCTCAGAAATTACATGAAGCTTAAAAAAGCATTTTGTTCACAAGTTTCTAATTTATCAAACAGTAAAGATCATTTGTCCAGATAATTATTCTTACTCTGAGAATCTTTGTTCAGGATAATTCTAAGCTTTCTGCTAAACTGAAGAGATAGAAGGTATCATGGGTCAAATGAATTTCCCAATTTATGATTACCTGAAATCTCAGGGTACTCCATATTTAAAGAATATGTCAATATCGTAGTTAATTTAAAAGCTGTATGATTTTAAGTTAAACACCTTACAAAGAATCTTAACTCACTTTATTTAGGTAATGTTGTATAAATTAATCAGCATTGAACTCTTTTCCTTAAAACCCTATCAGCTAGCTTGTGTTTACAAAATTCCTTATCAGTTCCCACTGTATCTTGCTGGTGACTACTGTTACAGTCAATATAGACAGTAATGGCACATTAAGTGTTACTTGTGTGGTTTCTTACCTGCAATATTCCGGGTAGCAAGTCTGAAAAATGTTTAAGAAGGGGAAGATTGTGCTCATTAGCAAGCACAAATGCAGCTGCAGCTCTAGCAGACAGAGACCTGATCTAGAAGGCAAGCAGGATTGGAGAAAGAAACATGAAGAACCAGTAATAAAACATGCCTTTTTTATCTTTCAGCACTAGGCCCATTATGAGACTACATTTTCTATTATTTCCCTTTTACATTTTCCTAATAGCTATAGCAATTAGTTTTTAACATGGGATTTTACATCTTTCTTCAAATTAAGGTAAAGCGATAATTAAGATCGTCAGCATCTAAGTCCTCCATGAGACAGAAACTGTTTATCAGGTCATGAGGTGCAAGTATTCCCTGGTTCTGTTTTTGTTTGGTTTTGGGTTGAGTTCTTCTAGCAAAAGAAAAAAAGAGGAAAACTATTGTTTCCAATGTCCATCCCAATTTCAAATGCGTATGCAAGTGTCAATGTCCCATTTTTCAAAATCTAAGTGTTTTAACACATTCTTCTTTAAAGGCATGACTTGTGGTACTTTAGAAAATGTTACCCAGTTGCCTTTCAAAGGTCAGAGAAAGTAATCCAAGGGGGGAGCAGCAAACTGAGCCCAGATACCACAGCAGGGTTTCTTATCCTTGCCCAGCATTTTCCACAACAAGAGAAAAATTTCAAAGTACAATTCTCTGCACAAATCAATAATCTGAAGCCTTCCAGAAAAGCAAGGCTTGCTAACGTGCCCTTACAGCAGAGCATGCACAAACAGCTCAGGGAGCTGCTGTAGAGCCAGTTTGGGAGAAGTGCTGTGTACAGATACTATGTATCCACACTGTCAAACACGAGGCCCAGAAACAGAGGTTAACAAGGAGTTTTTGATCCCCCGTGCTGCTGGTAAAAGCTCCTGGCCCTGCTTTGGGCTACTACAACTGGGTTTCTCCAAGCATAACTACTATGGAAGAGTCCAGGCCTAGGCACTGTGGACACAAGCCAGCCACACAGCTTCAGATCCATGAAAAAGTCTGAACCTTTGTTCTGCAGCAGGCATAGTCAAAACTCCAGATGTACCTCAGTTTCAGGTAATGCAATTCTCTGTTTTAATTAATCTTTATGTTTGAGCCTGCTACACTAAGTTTCTATGTTCAGGACATACTAAAAAAGAAAACATAGAGGTCTTACTGATTGATGCTGTTGGTCTTGCATACATTGAACCAGCATTCTTTTAATGACCTCCAAATAGTGTTGCTGCTGATTCCCAAAAATCCCAGGAAAATTCCTAAGGATAAGAGAAGACCAAAACATTAATAAAAATTCACACAGTTTAACCTTAACTATTATTTTAAACTTATCCGTTGTTTAAGCTACAGATTGTAACTGTACATGTAAGAGTTAAGTAAAACACAACACAAGAGAATAAATGAAATATTTGTACGACTGCTTGTTAATTGTGTCAGCTTTTCTTACATTTTTATAGACATGATTTGGCTCATCTGCAAAAATAGAGCAAAGTCTGAAAGCTTACCAGAAAATATGCAGAGCAGCCTCACGCAGGCCCACGTTCTGAGAGCTGACAGAGTCAAATAAGAATTTCAGAACTTCTGACCACTGGTTGTTGCCATCTTCATCTAGATTTAACACAAACAAGTTTTAGGGTAAGCAAACCTAAGAGTAGTTAGATTTCAACTGTGCAGGGCAACCAGCCATCTCTACTAAGATGAATTTCAAAATAACTGATCTGAAGATGTGTCCAGGTCACAGTGTAAAATATGGCTGAAATGTTAAATCTCAAGGCACTCAGGAAGAGAAGCAGCTCTTTACTTACTGTTATATAACACCACTGAAAAAGGAAACTGATGCAGATGTTCAGCATAACATTAATAAGAATTTAAACAAAACTCGATTTCTGAATCTTAATACAATTTCACCTAAACTCAAGCAATTTAAACAGAAGAGTTGGAAGAATCTTATTTTTATCTGATCAAGGATAAACAAATACTGGATTTTAGTTTAAATCATTAAATCACTTAGTGTATCATGTGCAAATGTGTACACCAGACTAGCAAACAAGCGATAAAACCACAACTACTAGCAATACATAAGCATTTTACCACAGTATCAGCTTAAATAAAGTACCTATTAAGTTCCTGGCCAATTCAGCAACGATGTCGCAGATCTTTTTCCTCATAGTGGACTGTGTTTCCAACTGAATAATCAAGAGCAATTCACTTTTGATAGAGGTTTGATCATCAGGTGAAAGAGATGGATAAACTTCTTCAAAAGCAGAGGACAAAAGACGTCGTAGAAGGACAGCTGCCATTTGTCTAGGCTGTTGAGTGAGAAAGTACATTAAAATGTTCAGATATGATAAACGTGCTCTTATGAGGAAAGACATCTGACATCATGCTTGCAAAATATCGGTTTTCACCATGTAGACTTGGGTGGTGAATGGAATACCTCTCAAGAGACAATAATCATGATAGTAAGTAAAAACATACTAAAGAAACATCAGATTACAACCATGTTTCTGACAATTACAGCTCTTCAAAGAAAGAATTATGAAATCCACCCAATGTGCTCATTTTTTTTTCTAGAGCTGAACCTTGAACTTATTTTGTGGCAAGTTAAGGACTTATCTGCATTACTGAAAGGTGTTTAAAGCATGCCAACTTTGTTTTACATGGCCTGCTGAGACAATTGTAATCCTGTATCAGGTCTGGCTGAGCTGATTTCCCACTGCAGCCTCCTGGTGCAGGGCTTCTGTGCTGGGAGTCAGAAGGGTGTTGGTATCACCCACGTTGTGGCTACCACTGAGCAGAGCTCGCACAGCACCAAGGCTCTTTCTGACATTCCCCCCACAATGGGATGGGGGGCAGGAGCTTGGGGGGAACATAACCAGAGCAGCTGACTCAAACTGACCAAAGGGATAGAGTGGCTTGGTTGGCATCTCTTGGTCAGCCAGGGTTAACTCACCACAAATCCAGATGGGTTTTTTTTGGATTAACATGAGACAATTGAACTACTTTGTCAGACAATTAACCTGTAAACCTTCCTTCACACTAAAGATTCAGGAACCTAGAGTCAGATTTTGGTAAATAAAAACTTTACTCTGAACAAAACAAAAACAAATCCTACAAAACAAGAAACCAAAGTTTTCAGTCTTTTCCACACCAAACTTGAATTTGAGCATCGGAACCTCAATACCACATATTACAATCTTCCCTGCTTCCTGCTTGCATAGAGCAATTCGACAACTGCATGTGTGTTTATTTACAATTATACAAGAACTAGAAACCAAAACCATGGTTAATTCGGAATGCAGAGACCACCACATGCAGTGAAGGCAAAAAGACACACGAAGCACTCTGAATAACTTATAAATAGGATGTTCACTAGCCAGTGTTTCTAGGACAAACTAATTAAAAAGCACCCCCCCAAGCTTCTAAATTTTAACAAACCACAAAATCTTACACACGTTAAATCCTCACAAAAAAAACAATCCAATGCAATGTGCGCTGTATTTTTTCCCTAATATATTTTTATTTAACATGTACTTGAATGAAAACAAGTTTCATTTATAACAGCCTTTGGAATTCAAAAACGTTCAACAAGCAGCAGAACTAACAAAGATGTCTCGATTATATCGCTACAACGTAACCAAAACACAAACTACTGCAAAGTCTCAGCTTCTAACATATTCTGTAAAAATCAGGTATTGCTAGAACATCACCCAAGATATTATTCTTGTTATGTTCTGCAGTCTTCAGACACACTTTTTCCCCATCTACCCAGCTCTCCTCTTGTGGTGGGTTAACCCTGGCTGAGTAAGAGATGCCCACCAAGTCACTCTGTCACCCTCCCCCTTTCCTCTCCCTCCTCCACAGTGTAAAAGGGGAAAGGAAAAGAAGATGAAGACAAAGCCCTTGTGGGTAATAACAAGGGCAGTTTAATTAGAAAACAAAGCCAGGCAATGCCGTGTGTGGAAGCAAAGAGAAAAAAACCCCAAAGATTGATTCTCTCTTCCCATCCCCAGGTGAGGTCTGGCCTTTCCTGGGAAGCAGGGCTCCAAAACAGTGACTTCTGGCCAGCCTCCCCCCACCTTTGTACCAGCTTTGTAGTTGAGCTGACATCATATGGTCTGCAGTGTCCCTTTGGTCACTTTGGGTCAGCTGTGCTGGTTCTGTTCCCCCAAGCTCCTGCCCCCCTAAAGAAAGTGCCTTGGTGCTGTGCGAGCTCTGCTCAGTGGTAGCCACAACGTGGGTGGTACCAACACCCTTCTGACTCCCAGCACAGAAGCCCTGCGCCAGGAGGCTGCAGTGGGAAATCAGCTCAGCCAGACCCGATACACTTCTCCACAGCTAAAAAGTAGTATGCATGAAGTGTCCCTTTACTAGCAGAAGGGAAGGACTAGAACTGGACTTTATACTAGATCAGCCTTTACCTCTTCCTCGACAGCTCTAGCCTGGACCAAAGCCAATGCATACGTAGGATCAGTAGATCTTCTCTAGATCTAAGACAACAAGTGACCAGAGGGCCACAGTGCCCACCTGTGCTGTAGCTGCCATCGTAAACCAAGGTGCTCCAGCAACAGGTCATCACATGGGAAACATAAGTTACGGGGGAGATAAATTTCTTCCCCACTGCTTCTTGGAACCCCACCAACACTGTATCCAAACACTTTCATGGTGCTACAATATAATGGTAACTTTCCTTATTCCACTCCTAGAAGCAGCAATCTTGTGAATGATTACATTTCTTGTCAGTCTTGTGGACTGAGAAGTCTTGATTGTGGTGCAAGTTTGCTGGGACTAAACAAATTACAAACTCTGATGCAATGTCTCTCATTACTCAGGGCATTGTGTTTCTGTGCATTTCTCTGACATCTGATAACGACTGAACTCACATTATATTAATTCCTTTCCTGAAGTAATAATCAGTGGCCAGATAGGAAAGAGAGCTTGTTTTCACAAAGCACATAGTCTTAAAGATAAGAATTCCCACCTCTGAAGAATTTAATTGAAAATATTAGAAGACTGACAAACAGACTGGTTACAAAGTAAAACCACAAGTAACAGGACATACAGAAAGACACAATATCAGCACTACATTAACTAGCTCCTGGTTATTGTTACTAGCTGAAAAAAGTATCCCAAATTCCCCAAGGTAAATTTAAACATTTGAAGGAATGACAAAGAAGCAATTGACTTCTAATAATAAATTACATAGTTTCTTCAGCAGATATTCACCTCTTATGAAAATTACCATTGTCAATTCAATTATGATGAACATGGATAGATTAATGGCAGCTCTGGGGCTGTTTCTTCTGCTTTGAGAAAGAAAGTAGGTGTTCTTCAGACATACTAAAGGCTCTTTTATATTTAACTATTACAAGGTATGTATCCAAGAAAGCATTTTGAAATCCTGCAACTTAGCAGCTATAGCATTTCATGAGAACAGGAACGATATAAAGTGCACATCCAACTTCCATCTACCAACAAAGCATAAAAAAGCTGAATTCTCTTCTAGCATTGGATTTATCTGCATTGTCTACATTACTGAGGAGCTTGCATCCAATTGGAATGTCAAAAGGTATTAACATAAAAGGTAGTCACAATACTTAAATTTCAACATACTGCTTTTTTAATAGAATTAACAGTGCTTTAAAAATGTTCTAGGATTTTACAGATGATGGAACCAAGGCACAAGAAGAAAACCAGTTTGCAGCAGAAGAATTATGAACAGAAATGTTGGATACCATGTTCTCCACTTGCATTCAAAGTGTCCAAGGAATCCTGCTTCTTTTATAAGAAAAAGACTGACCGTCCTGTGTAGCACAGTCACAGTGACTTTTACTTTTGATTTACTGTTCCTTTTGAGTGCTCAAGGAGGAAAACATGCACGGATGGAAGCAATCAATATTTAGGACAGACACGGTCTGAACACAGACTTGCACAACTTCATTCGAAGATCCAGTCCCATGTGGAATTCTAAGTGGGCAGTGACCAAGGTCCAGGTACAACTCGAAGGCAGAACTAGAACTGTGGTGCACCAGAAGCCCACGGGCTGCCTTCCTTCCCCTCCAAATGCTCAACAGGAAGCTGCCCACAGCAGTAGTTTTCAGGCTTAGAAATGCAGCCCCTTCATGTAACAATACAGAGGGGGAACAGAAAGGTCACAGCCCTCTTGGAGGACTGTGAGTAAAGCAGAAAAAGAGTTTTACACAGCTTTTGTTATTGTATCTCACAGGGCTCAAAATTCATCAGCTGTATCTTAGGACACAACCAAAAACTGCCAGTCTGGAGTTAAAACAGGAAGCAAACAAACGCAGGCGAAAATACAGAACTTCCGTTCCTCTCCAAGATTTAGGTGGCAAATCAAAACTGCAAAGGAACAGCCTCTAATACCCAAGACACATCTTGAGGATAAAAATCATGGAGTAAACCATGTATATATACACACACCACCTTTCTGTTCAGCCCACTAAACTGCAGTTGCCCAGGAGGAAGCAGAGTCTCAGCTTCTGAAGAGTGAGCCTAGACAGTCAGAAGCTGGAGAGCTGGGTTCAAGCCCCTCCTCAGCAAAAACTGTACAAACTCACATATCACCTGGCACAGAAGTGTTTGAACTGCCAAGTCAGACACTTCCCTCCACTTCTGTGAACAGTGTTACTCTGCCACAAGTAAAGTGAAATAAGAACAGAGGGAAGAGGTCACTATTTCCACAGTTTGGACATCTGGTTAGGAGAAAACCTGTTATACCATTTTTAAAAGAGTTATTTATGATCTAGCACAATTGTTTTTAACACGTCACATACAAGGGGTCCTGGGAGCAGGATCTGAATCCCTGTTTCTCCTCTGGATGGCCAAGCCCAGAGAGTTGTGGTGACCGCAGCTAAATCCCGTTGGCGACCAGTCCCGAATGGTGTCCCTCAGGGCTCAGTTTTGGGACCGGTCTTGTTCAATATCTTAACTTAACAAAGTTAAGTGGGACTGTCTCTCTGCTGGATGGCAGGAAGTCTCTGCAGAGGGATCTGCACAGGCTGGAGCCCAGGGCGCGGTTTTGGGACCGGTCTTGTTTAATATCTTTATCAATGGCCTGGACGAGGGGATCGAATGCACCCTCAGTAAATTTACAGATGGCACAAAGTTAAGTGGGAGTGTCTCTCTGCTGGAGGGCAGGAAGTCTCTGCAGAGGGATCTGCACAGGCTGGAGCAATGGGCTGAGGACCACTGGATGAGGTTCAACAAGGCCAAGTGCCAGGTCCTGCACTTGGGTGACAGGCAGCACTCCAGGCTTGGGGAGGAGTGGCTGGAGAGCTGCCTGGCAGAAAGGGACCTGGGGGGGTTGGTGGACAGCCAGCTGAACAAGAGCCAGCAGTGTGCTCAGGTGGCCAAGAAGGCCAATGGCATCACGGCCTGTATCAGAAACAGCATGACCAGCAGGAGCAGGGAGGTGATGGTGCCCCTGGACTCATCCCTGGTGAGACCGCACCTTGAGTCGTGTGTCCAGTTCTGGGCACCACAGGATAAGAAGGACATGGAGGTGCTGGAGCGGGTCCAGAGAAGGGCAGTGAGGCTGGTGAGAGGGCTGGAGAACATGCCTTATGAGGAGTGGCTGAGGGGACTGGGGTTGTTTAGTCTGGAGAAGAGACCCTATTGCTCTCTACAACTACATAAAAGGGGGTTGTAGTGAGGCTGCTGTCAGTCTCTTCTCCCTAATTACTAATGATAGGATGAGGGGAAATGGCCTCAAGTTGCACCAGGGGAGGTTTTGATTGGATATTAGGAAGAATTTCTTCACTGAGAGTGGTTAGACACTGGAACAGGACGCCCAGGGAGGTGGTAGAGTCACCACCCCTGGAGGTATTCAAAAAACAAGTAGATGTAACACTTGGGGCTATGGTCTAGTGATTAGGGAAATGCTGGGATGAAACTGGACTTGATGATCCTAGCATACTTTCCGACCATACTGATTCTATGATTCTTTATCTAAATACCAAAACTACGAGGCTGCAGAGTCAAGATTCCCAGCTGCTGCCCAAAGGCTCCTGTGAATCTTGTATTCTATACAACACAGCAGCCCAGATCTTGCAAACAGAATGGAGTATCTTCCTCAACCTAATTTTCCTGGGAGGGTATAAAGCAATACAGAGGCTTTGGGATGAAGAGGGATCTGAACCCAGCTTTCCCAGAGCCTGGGCGAGGGATCTTTAAAGATCAAAGATTCTTCGAGCAGTCTGTGTTCAGTAGTGCTGGTACATTCCATGTGTTCAGAGGACACCTACCCAGCCCAAAGCCCTGCCCACTGGTGACAGATGCACTATTCCATCTGGCATCTGGGTGTACATAAAACATATGGAGACACAAAATGCCTAGCTCTTGGTACCAGCACTACACTGAACAGGCACAGCATGCTTCCCCGAGTGTTTATAGGCAGTGTTTAGATCAAGCCTGGGGATGCCTTCACTCTAGTCAGGCTACTGTGTATTTGGATTCACAGGGAAGAGAGGCTGCTTGCAGGTTTTATTCATCAGAAGTTTTTGAGTTGAGCACTGAACATCTCCTGAAGTCAGGGGCTAACAGACCTTTCCTTGATTTATCCATTGGTGGAGTTAAATGCCAAGTTTTTCTACAAATGTTAACCTCTGATGGCTTTGGTAAGAGTAACTTCTACAGGTGAAAAGTTTCTTTGCACTTGAGTAAGTTGAAAGCCAAGTCATCAGCAACATTCTGAATGAGTTTTAGACTGGGCTATTTCCTTAGCAGATGCAAAGGGAATGAGATCAATAAATACAGGGAGCAACTATTTATTTACACAAGCACGACTTTGTAGTTAAGTCAGACTTATCAAATATATTCAAAACAAGCATGTGAAATGCAGCTACAACTTCTAGCACATAGTCTTATCTGATTATTAGATGATATTATTCTGATGAAAAAGCAGCAGTGGTAGATCTTATTTGTCATGGCAAATTTAAATACAGGAGAGACAGCTCCACAGCCATCTTTATCTTGAAACATCTCAGAGGGGCAGGAGGAAAAACTACAGAGCTCTTACGCAACCAGTTGCTACGATAATACTGAAGGATTCTATCAGAAGAACACAGCTTTGTAGGTAGATAAGCATCAGCATTAGTAAGCTGACACTTGCTGAGCATTAAAAAGCACAAATAGCATCTACCTCTAAATTTAATACAGTCTACCAGAAAAGATCATTATCCAGAGTGAAACAAACAGCATTACATTGTCCAGTAAAACTAGACTGGGAAGAAAAGAAGTCAAATGTTTTTACTTTTAAGTGACTCTGAAATTTGTAATATCTTGAAAGCTTAGTAGTTCTTTATTTCGCATAGCCAGGTGATAGCTTTACCAACAAGTACCTGATTGCTGAAGTGTGAGCCTTTAAAAAAATATCTAAAAGGCACATTTACTGTATGCCCACAGAAAAAAATTATACAGTGCTTAGACTGCTCTCTGTCCACTCTACAACACTGCTAGTGCTAGATGACTTAATGAGCATATCCTCCCCAAACAGGAGGAAATACAACAGTCATCTGAATAAAATATGCAAAACAACTACTACCTTATCTCCCCATAATTCTGATTTGAGAAGCACAAGAAGTTTCAGATGATACACAAGTTTAACATATTTAGTCACAGGACCCCAAAACAGAAAGCATTTCTCAGCTGGAACTTGCAGGAACATCACAGTAACAGTCATATATTAGTTACACATTTAAAGAACCCATTTATTAAGCAAAACACACGACCAGAAAACAATGGAGACCTAAGCAGTTACTTACAAAAGACTACTTTTGAAACTACATATCCTCCATCAAAAAGTCTCAGCAAGTGAACTTGGCATGCAACAAACCAGACAAGTGGTCCCTCTACAAACGTGTGGTAAGTTTAGATGATTGAGTCCAACTTGCTCATTTATCCCAAAACGATTGGCATTGATTTCTTCTGTCCAAGCTTCCTTGAACATCTGCAGAATTCAAAGATTATTGAGACATACCTCCTCAGCAGCAGCAGTATTCCTGATTGCTTGTAGAAGGAACGTGATCTTAGATTGACCTGGAATATTCTCGTACGTCTCCTGCATAAAAAAGGGTGCAGCTTATTGTATACAATCACCAGAAAGCATGTGTTAAACTTTAAGATGAATCAACTTTCCTTTTAAAACAACTGCAGTGTCCATCCAGTTAACAGAAAACAGCATAGCAAAAAAAAAAACCCCAAAAAAACCCAAAACCTATCAAAATACAAATTTTTGACCTTTTTTTACTTGTGTTTTATAATCACAGGTAAAGTCTTAGCTACCTAATAAGACTTACCATATTAAAATGATCTACATATGCATTATTGGTCCATTATGAGACGAGTTAAGAAATAAAACATAAACAGAACACACATCCTCTTAGAAATACAACATATAAAGAACATGTACCTTCCTGGAAACCTATTACATAGCAGCTATCACACCAAAGGAATAAGAACTTTGGAAGCCTGTGACTGAACTATGACCAGCAGGTTAACAACCACTCACAAATGTATCGCCCAAAAAACTGTTAGGTTCTTTTTAGAGCCTTGTTATGGGCTTTACAAAGGCAATTGTGGCATCACACATGTCAAGTACATGTTTTGAGTAAGGAATCTTCATTTTTAAACTCCTGCCCAAATTTCAGGAAGACAGGCTATTTAGACTCCCCCTTAGGGAAACTCTCAATAAAATGGAAAGTTTAATGACAATTTCTGTTACATTGTCTTACACACTTCTGGTGTGCAGTTAGTTCACTACAGATTTTGAAACTGTTACTTAGGAGAGCAAGCACACAGCAAATAACTTTTGCTGTCTAAAATATGGTATATCTGAGTACTGAAGACAGTAAGTGCTTGCTTCTAATATAATAAACTTATGTAGGTAAGAGCAGAGGAATTAAAAGCTGAAAAGCAAACACTTAAAGCATCCAGAAGCATAGTTCTATACTTACTAACTCCGAAAGAATTTTTTTTGTGGACAGATCTTGAAGATAAATGACTCCACCCCTTCCAAATACTCACTATCCCATCCTCAACGAACAAGCCTACTACACACAGCCCATACTCATTTCAGTCAGTTCCTTGCCAGCCTACTTCTCATTCTTACCATTGCAGCAGCTCTAACACTCCAGCAAGTTTACACACTTTTTACAGTATACATACTACTTTCAATAGCTTCCCCATCACACATTTAACATTAGACATTATCTTCCTCCACTTCCTGTACCTGTTTCCTAGTAGGCCTCATTCACAGAGTTAATTCCTACTTCATATCTAGTTGCTAATACATGCTCATAGTCAATGAGACTGAGTCCCCAGTGACTCCCTCAATTTGATCTAATCATTCCATGAAGACTGCCAAATTAAATGACGTTTAGGGTCAGAATAGAAAGTTTTCACAGGTTAACCACTTCCATGAATGTCCATATTGATACTGCACTACCATCTACAAACACACACACAGAAGGCAGGCAGTTCCCTGAGGACAGGCTCGGTCCCTGGGCGAGGGCCTGAAGCCTGATTTCCACAGCCAGCTGAAGCACTGCAGAAGCTGCCTTCCTCACGCCCGCTCTGGTCAGAATGAAATTCCAGTTTGAGTTGTTTAAACCCGCCAGAAATGGCAGTAACCCATCCAGCTATTCACCAGCATAAGTCTGTTGGCTCAGTACATTTAATTCGGAGGGTGCTGAAGAGCACCAGAGCAAGCTAGGCAAGAGGAACCTATGGCCAAAACCAGAACCTTGTCCCTGTGCTGGTGGAGAACTACTTTGCTGGCTCTATATATCTCACTACCAGCCTCAGCTACATCCTAACTATGTACCTGGATCCTGCTACATCTTTTATTTTTTAAAAGGATACACTGTATTCTTTTAGTTCACCTTGTCCCTATGTACAAATTTCTCATACAGCAAAACTACCAGAATACAGACAAGCAAATATTACCTACACTTAGTACTTGTGTTCTTCCAAACCTCAGAAACATATTTTAAAGAGTTTAAAATCACCAAGAAAAAGTAAATAGAAGTTTCTCTATCATAAGACAGATAAGAGATCAGAGGAAGTTGTATGTGTGCTAGCACATACAGATCCCTATACAGAAATACTTAAAAAAAACCCCCAGGGTTTAGGTGATCACTTTCCTCCCCTTCTTCTGTTTATTACAGCTTTTACTGCACCCTCATCCCAAAAGGGTATGACTCCACATCTTCATCAAGTCTCATCTTCTTCATAACACCCCTCATCCTAATTTCAATGACCAGACCTATTAGAAATAACCCAAGTCTGTCTCCTTCAGTTCCCTGGCTATCCATTTCTCATTCTCACTGGTTTTCATTGGACTCAGATGAATACCTGCTATCCAATTTACCTGCAGTTATTTGAATCCCTATTCAACACTGTCTTCTGATAATAAGTACACTTAAAAAAAAAAACTGATTGGAACGTGCAGACATTTAAGATCAAATATGAGTCCTGTATGATTTTAGTAAGCAATTATTCCAGAGGCTGTGCTATACTTTCACCCAAAGAAATCTTACTTCAGGAAAAGAACTTAAAAGGAAAAAAAAAAAAAAAAAGGCAACCTAGCTACATTGTAGAGAGACAGATTTGTGTTTCTAGGTATAAGTTCATCCACCCACTAAGAAGAAGACTGGGCTGGGTTCTTCAGAGCCATGTGTGGTGGAAGAATGAGAGAACAGGTACAAACTGAAAAAACGAGGTGCAGACCTCTTTGTTCTGAGGACAGTCAAGCAGGAGCAGGTTGCTCAGAGCTTGTGCAGTCTCCATTCTTGGAGATTTTCAAGACTGAATGGGACAAAACCCTGCGTGACCTGGTCTGACCTGATAGCTGACCCTGCTTTGTGCAGGAGATTGCACTACAGACCTCCTGAGGACTCTTCCACTCTGAATGATCCTAATCCTTAAAAATACTTGCAATACACCCCAGAAATATGCACAAGCCAATGCCAGACTCAGTGAAGTTAAATAAACAGAAGTTATGCTACTTGCTTGTATTTGTATAAGAAACTAATGGACTTGAAAAGCTTGGTAATCTATCATGACAATTAATGTCTTTTATTTCAAGTGACCACAGTGCATATATAACCCTGAAGATTAAAAAAAAAAACCCTCCAACTCGGTTCCAAGCAAATTTCTGACAGAATATGCCAGTTGTAAGAACCCAAGTTTTAGACTTCTTCTTCAAGAATGTTTCATTTCACATGTATTATGACACAGCTAGCCAATAAATTAGCCTTATTACAGTTTTAGAAAAGTTCAAGAAAGTTGTGAAAAACGTCCTCATGTTACATCATCTAGGCAGGTGAGAAAGAAATTTGTCTCCCGGGGAATGGCCCCCATTCCAGTTCTATGTTCAGGAACGTGAGGATAATTCTTGCCTCTTCTCTAGAAAGTGTTTGCAGTAATCAATACTGAACTTCCCCAACTTTCTAAAAATGTATGTCTCCTCCTCTCATTCTCATTCCCAAATCACATTTTAGGAATCTTCACTGCAGCATGAGGACCAGTAATACTTTTCATTCTTCAGCAGACAATGCGCTGAACTCTGCTGACCGCTGAAGTGATGGGAGCGATAAATACCCGAGGCAGCCATGCAGGGGAAATGCATGCTAAACCTAGGCACTAGTATTTAATTCAATGGGAGAGATTCCCCACTAGGCTCGACAATGGAGTCTTAAGCATGACAGAGAGAAAGAATTAACGTGGCTTAGCCATCACAAAGAATTTTAGCTGAAATAACACATCTGAAAAGTTTTTGCTGATAACAGAGGAACTCGGTATATTGAAAATGCTTCTTTTAGGGAAATATTTATCAGCTGACGAAACACTTGAATAACAGGGCCCGTTCCGAAGTTAAAAACCAAACTACTGTGTGGCAACAGAAGAGGACCTCGGCGGACTCGGTGGGGCGGCGGCTGCGGCCCCGCCCGGGGCACAGACCCCCTGCGAAGGCCGTTTCGGGAGCACAGAACGCGGCTACAAGCGCAGCCGGTTCGCGGTCCCCGGCGGAGCTTCCATCGCTCCCGCCCGAGCGCCACATCCACGAAGGGCAGACAGCCGCCCTAACCTCCTTTGGGGCTCCCGAGGCAGCGAGGACCGGCCCCAGCATCGTCCGCCA
>NW_008585731.1:3793-4147 GCF_000691845.1 Merops nubicus | reverse complement strand
CCGTCGTGGCTCTGTCTCCCTTCCCCTGGGCTGCACCCCTGCACCTTAACCCACCCAGCGCAGCGCTTGGCCGGGTGCGGGGAGGCAGGAGGCCTGAGGGCTGCCCACCCACACTCCAGACCTGCCCGTGCCCCGGGCAGGGCACCCTGGGGCCTGTCGGGATGCTGCAGCTGCCTCATGCCCGGCTGGGGCTGGTGGTGCTGGGAAGAGCCTGGGCTGAGCAGTGGCATGTGGAGAACCGCTTGGCTTGGCGGTCTCGTCGGCCACCAGCATATCAGGGGTTAAACGCCTTCCCCGCAGCCCCGTGTCCCTCCTGGCTCTCCCCTGCCCGCCCCGGGGCACACCACACCGTGG
>NW_008585731.1:3327-3664 GCF_000691845.1 Merops nubicus | reverse complement strand
CGCCGTGGGGACACCCACCCCGTGGTGTGCTGTGTGTCCCTCCCCAGGGCAGGCTGGCAGCTGGTGGCGCCGGGGGAGCACCCAAAGCGCTGGGCAGTCAATTTTGTGGTAACGAGCTGCTGGTGGCTTATTAAAGAGCCCCTGGAGATGCCACATCCCTCCTGCCCCAGGCCTGGGAGAAGCACGGCAGATTTAACGTTTCATTATCCAGTCGGAGGGGGGTCTGGGGTAATGGGCTGCTCCTTCAATTATCCGCTTGGCAGCCTCCCCATGCCAGGGAGAGCCAGAGGGCAGAGGTCGGGGAGCCCGGCCGAGCGCATGGAACCCCCCCGGGGTG
>NW_008585731.1:2269-3252 GCF_000691845.1 Merops nubicus | reverse complement strand
GGGGGGGGTCAGGCTGCGTTCCCCCAGGCTGGGCTCCTCTCTCGGGGGGAAGGACGGTGGCACCGGGTGCGTTTTGGGGCCGGGCCCCTCCTGCCCTGCCACGCTGCAGGCTGCGCTCCGGGGCTCCACGGGGAGGGGGACTGAGCTGCAGGATCTCGACAGCTGGGCTGTGCTCAGCACCAGGACCAGGACCTGGCCCAGGACCCAGCCCTGCTCTGGCCACTGTCCCGCCGGGCTGTGGGTCCCCCCAGGGAGGTGGGGTCCCCCCAGTGCCGCAGCGGGTTGGACTGGTGCACCCAGAGCTGCTGCTGCTGCTTCCCGATGCCGGGCAGCGGGTGCCCGTTGACTGACAGTTCTGCTTAATTAGGGAGTTGTTATTTTATCAGTTCCAAAGCGCTTGAAGTTTTCTGCTTCAGCTCACGCTTTCCACTTGTTAATGGGAAACCAACACCCTCCATCAAAAAGGCAGCGGCGCTGATGCATTTTAAAGGTTTCTGCTTGCTCCGGTTTGACATCCAAAATATAACAATCAAGCAATCAGCTGGTGGATGCCTGTTTGATGCGGCTCTGACAGCGCTGAAAACCTTAATTTCCCAGCCCTCCCCTGCACCTCCTCCTCCTCCTTTCTGTGGCTGGGTCGGTAGCAGTGGCTGCTGCTCCTGGGTGATCAGGGCTGGGAGTTGCCACACAGAGACACCCCTCCTGGACACCCTCCAACGTCACCTTCCCCTTACAGGGCAGGGTGGGAATGAATTAAGGAGAAAAAGGGCTGGAAAGGGTGTTTGGGTGGGAGCATTGTCTGAGTACACCTTGCTGCCCATGAGTTTGGGGTGTACTGGGGAGCTTCACCTCCCTGCTGGACCTGGAGAGCCTGGGCTGCAGCTGGAGGGGCAGAGCTGTGGCCCTGTCCCGAGCACAACCCCGCTGGGCATGGCAAGAGCATCCTTTCCTGATGCCTCTTCCTCTCCGAGACCCTGGCCCTG
>NW_008585731.1:339-2216 GCF_000691845.1 Merops nubicus | reverse complement strand
CCTCTCCGAGCCCCTGCCCTTGCCCTTCCCCTCTTGGATGGGGGCTAGTGCATCTGCCTGGGACGTTGTCCAGTGTGGCTGGAGGGGCTCAAAACCAGCACCTGGTAATAACAGGGCCGAGTTTCCCCTTGCAGAGGGCAGCCCGGGTGCCTGTGAGGGAGCAGAGGGGGTGCCACGGTGGGGTGGAGGGCACGGGCACTGGGCTGAGCGTGGGGCTGCCCGGCCAGGGCTCCCTTTGGGGCGGGTTGGCTCAGCTGGGCTCAGCTGGGCTCAGCTCGGCTCACGGATCCCCATTCTCTCCATATATGGAGATTTTTCCATATGGAGACCTCTGTGCTCCCCGCAGAGCTGCCCGTGGCCGTGAGCAGAGGGGCTGGGAGAGCCTGGCTGTCCTGGGGTGAGGCAGGGCCAGGAGCTGGTGCCAGCTTCCTCACCCGGGGACACTCCTCTGCCTCACCCCACGCTGCCCCTGCGTTGGGCACCCCAGCTCCCCGCTCACCCCAGGCTCGATGCCTCAATCCTTGTGAGGGGACCCCCTGGCCCTTTCCCACAGCACAGGCTGGATTCCCAGGGGGTACCTGACCCTTCAGCATCCCGGGGCTGGAGCAGGGGACTCCTCGCCTGGGCAGACCCCCCATGGGGCTGGGGGAACCCTCTCGCTTCCCCCGGAGCTGCCCTGATGCTCTGGTGCTGCTGGCAGCACAGCAGTGAGGGATCCCCCAGGCTCCTCTCCTCCTCCTGCCCGCCTCATTTTTCTCTCTCCGTTTGGAGGTTTTCATCTTCCTTTTAGTTTTGTTTTTTTTTCCTCTCTTCCCCTTCTCCTGGAATCGCTTTTCATGCAGCGCTAACTGCTGAAGTAACACAAACCTGCTAAATGGTCCGGCTTTATGAGAGCATAAAAATGATACTACAGCAGTGAGTGGGGCTTTATTAAACCCCAGGGAAAGGCTCCAAATGAACAGCTTGCTCTGCTCTTAGCTTCCCCCCTCCCCAGCTCCTCCCTTTATTTTTAATAACCGCTGGAATATAAACTCCAGTTAAGATCCTGTGGACTAGAAGAGCGCTTGCAGCCTGGCATTATCTACATTCATCCTTCCATCCCTCTATCCATCCCTCTATCCATCCATCCATCCATCCATCCATCTATCCACCCATCCATCCACCCACCCATCCATCCTTCCATCCATCCATCCCCGTGCTCATCCTTCCCTCCTGTTTGCCCAGTGCTGTGATGGGAGGACCGGTGTCCTGGGCTGGGAAATGAATTTCCTGGTGTTTGGCTTTGTACTTGTAAATACTTTGTGCTGAGGTTGTGTCCCTGGTGGGTCAGGTCAGGTGGGAGCTCCCTGGAGCTTCCTGACCCAGCTTCCCATCCCGCTGGGATGCTCACTGGGATGCTGCCAGCAGTGGGCTGTGCTCTGGGGGAGGGAGCAGGGCTGGACACCTCTCACCAGTGTGTCCTCCTGGGGGGCAGCACACAGGACAGGAATGCACCTTCCCTCCCCTCCACCACAGAAGGGTCTGGCACAGCAGGACCCCCAGCCTGTCCCCTCCATCCTTGGGGTCCATCCCAAGCCCTGCTGCCACCACGCCCTTGGGTCTACTGTGGGGCTGCTCTGGAGCTGGATACAGGGTCCCCCCTTGCCCTGACACCCCACTGCACCCTGGCCCTGCCTGCAGGGAGGCTGTTGCCTTCCCCCCACCCACCGGCCGTGGCTTCACTGCTCCCCGGGCCCCTCACTTTTCATTAGCCCAACGCTTCCCGTGGGCTGCTCCCTGCTGCTGAAGGTGCTGCTGGGTGCCGGGGTGGAAGGCACTCTGGGTTAGGGCAGGACAGGCAGGAGGGTAGGGACGCTGGCCCGGCGGCTGGACCGGCA
>NW_008585730.1:713-1632 GCF_000691845.1 Merops nubicus | reverse complement strand
GCTGTTTAATGTCCTCAGTCTCTACAGTTGCTATGTCAAAGACCCATTGATATCTTTTTGGGTCCTTGTAATACCCTTTTCTGAGGAAGTCCATGTCAAGGATGCATGGGGCATTTGGACCAGTCACTATAGGGTGTTTTTCCCTCATATTCCTGGTTAGGTTCACTTCAGTCTTTATTACAGTCAGTTCTTGAGATCCTCCCGTCACTCCAGTGATAGTGAGGGACTCTGTCCCTCTATGATTTGATGGCAATAGGGTGTATTGTGCACTAGTGTCCACCAGGGCTCTGTATTTCTGTGGTTGAGACGTGCCAGGCCATCGAATCCATACAGTTCAATAAATTCTGTTGCCCCTCTCCTCCACCCGGCTGGAGGCAGGGCCCCTCTAATTCCGAGGGTAGTACCCTTTATTTATAAATTGGTTTGTGCTGTTTATCGAGTTTACAGAGTTTATATAGTTCCCAGAGTTTGTGTAGACGTCATGCATGGTACTGTCATTTGGCCTACTTGTGTTGAAATTTGAGGTATATGTGTTTGGACTGGAGAACTGCCCATAGTGGACTGGAGCAGCCTCCCTTCTGGGGATATTTCTTCACCTGTTCTGTCTACCTTGTAAGTAGAGTACTTGTGATCGCAGGGCAGAGGTAGGTTTTTCATTTCATCTGCTCATCACAGGGTACGTTGTCACATTTCCTGTTCCTGTCTAGCCGTTCTCACAGGAGTTCGTCTCCTCTTAATGGTTTTAATACGAGTTCATTCAAGAGAAGAGTTGTATCTGTTTTCCCTCATGTCTAGTTTTTCACACAGCTTTTCAAATGATTTCTCGAGTGATTTCTCCAGGGCTGATACACAGGCCCGTATGGGACCAGAGATACTATCCTCATACTGCATACCCTGGTAGCCACTTCCGTCACTATTG
>NW_008585730.1:0-695 GCF_000691845.1 Merops nubicus | reverse complement strand
CACCATTGTTGACAGTGTGTGGGCATACATTGATGGTGTATTCTGCACAAATTTCTACAGCATGGATCACTGGCATGGCATTGTATCAGGGTTCACAATCTGCTTGTCACTATAAATGACCTGCCGCACAGTTAATTCCCTTAGATAGTTAATTCTTTTTTCCATAGAGGTCCATTTGGGTGGCATTTGATATCAATCCTGAATGGATGCCTGATCTTTATGGTTGACAGGAGTCGCCTCCAGAGGCTGACAGTGTGAGTTTTTTTCATAAATGTTTGGTCAATGCTTCCATTTCTGGACAGGGGATTCTAACTGCCTGGCTTCCCTACCATCCAGGTAGATGTCATTGGCCCCATTATCCCAGCATTGGAGCAGCCAGGTGGTAAGTGGCTTACCTTCATGACGGCTAAAGTACTTTCTCACATTGCTCAGCTCCTTCCTAGCCAAAGGCTTAGTGGTGACATCAGCATCTGATGTCTCCCCATCAGAGAGGTCTGGTTCCTGGGGAACTGTGGAAGGACTTGCTCTGTCATCATCTGTCCACGCTGGGCGATCTGTTTTCATCAGGTGTTTCTTTCCTATAGGACAGGAGTCAGGCTTTGTATTTGACTCTGACCCTGTTTCTGATTTTATTGGAGAGTCACCTTTGGTTTGGTTTTTTTTTTTACTTACAGGAGCAACCTTTACTGGTGTGG
>NW_008585729.1:6360-10733 GCF_000691845.1 Merops nubicus | reverse complement strand
CTAAATGATTCTATGATTCTAAGGGGAGGCTTCTCCACTAATCTTTCAGCAGCCAGCTAGTTTAATCTGCAGGAACTTGCTGGGTCAGATGTGTTTTCTGATGTGTTCATGGATTTTTGAATGGATATCTGTCCTGTTACTGTGTTGATCCCTCCCATGGCTGTCATAGCCCCCATTGGGAAGAGGTGTTGCAGGTCTCTCACCTGGCATGGGAGAGGCATTTTATAGCAGCCAAAAATATTAGGAACCAGAGAACATAATTAGAATCATAGAATAATTTTGGCTGGGAGAGACCTTTAAGATCATCAAGTCCAGCCGTTAACCCAGCACTGCCAGGTCACCACAAAACCACATCCCTCATCTATACATCTGTATGTCCAGAGCTTTAAATATCTCCCTCTGTGTTGGGCCCCAGAACACAAATATACACAGCCCAGCTGGGTAGTGTCCCATCTGCTTTGGTGAAAGTGAAGTCAGATGTCTGAGCATTGACTGTCCCTGCTGCAGATCTTGCTCCACGCTGTCTTTATGCCATGAAGGGAAAAAAAGAGATTCATCAAGTGTATAATACTCCCAGTACATAAGAAAGATGTGTCATTTAGTCAGTGACTGCTGGTTTACCTGTGTTTTATATGTCATTTATGAACACAGCTGCCCATAAGTACACACATTGTTATCAGGAATGTAAATATTGAATTTTCACAGAAACATTGGCCTGATTAATGATGGAAATTTGGAACAAAAGGCTCTCAAGTGCTCTTACAACAGTGTGTTAATCTTCCAAAGTAATGATAAAACCTTTAAACTAGTGTGCTGTGATTACAGCAATAAGTAATTAGTACATTTAAAGGGCAGAAACAGTGCTGTACCCGAATTCAGTGGAGGGTAGCCAGGCAACAACACAAAGTGGCATTTTGTGAGGCAGATGTGAGGCAACGTGCTTTGTCCTGAAATGTAATTACCTTTAGATGGATGGAACTGTCCGGGTCCTTTTATTAACAGTGTGCTGGGCTCTCAAAAGCTGGAAGTGTCTGTAAGAGACATACACACAGCATACATCAGATGTGTGACATGAGCATCTTCCTTTGTAAAAGGTGTCCATGTTTCCTACAGAATTGATAAGACAAAGCCAAAGTGGCTGGGCAGCTTCTGAAGTCAGAGAGTGGAGGATTTTCATGGGAGGAGGGTAGACATGTACAGTGAGCCCCAACAGGATGCTGCTGAATAACCCGTGGTGTCTGCATTTGATCTCTGGATGCAGCATTTTGGCTGTCCACACTGTGGTTACTCATCCCTACGTTCTTTCATGGCTGGACCTAAACAAGCAGCCCTCTGCCAAACCCCCAGAAGCTGTTTTTCTAAGAAAGCTGGGTGCAATCCAGCAAGGGAAGAGTCTGCAATGGGGAGGTGGATGAGCCTGTGTTGTGCTTGGCTCACACCACACCAGGCACTACTTGTGCCGCTCATCTGTCATCTAGCACCTCCTTGCCCTCAGCAAGCCCAACAGCTTGCTAAAGGTAGCCACCCCTGACTTCATGCCACAAAGACCCTGTTCCTTGAAAGCTGCAACATTGGCTTATCTTGTTTTGGAAATTTTGAGCTGAGAGAAAAAAGAAAAAGCCTAGGACTGGTCTTTGGGAAGACCAAAAAAAAACTTTCCCATCTTTGGGAAATGAACAGAAGAATACATAGAAGGGGTAGATTTTATTTATCCAAAGAGTTTTCATTTAGAAACTTTTTTTTTAATTCTTCAGTTGTGCTAAATGCCAAATAGTGTATCTTTGGATCCACAATTCCAATCTATCACTTGCTGGAAAAGAAAATACAAAATAATATGCCCAAGAAGAACACTGAAAAGATTATTTTATTATTTCTTTAACAAGGTAGCTAGCTCTTAGAAGATGCTGCTAGAAGGTTTCTGGAGGGACTGTTCATCTCGTCACAAAGCTACTGTCTTAATACATGCATATGTACACACACAAACTTTGTTGTAAACAATGTTGTTTCATAGCAGTAATCACTGCAGGAATTTGCCATTCTTGTTGCAGAGAGACTTAATTTAGAGGGGTGTGATTTCAATTCAAATGTATTTTTTTAATTGTGCAAACATGCTGTGAGGTAAGGAGGAGAATGTAGGCTGAAAGTGAAATTTTATTCATTTTGAGAACTTAAACTAATTACATGTGACTTTCATTACAACATTAGTCACTAAAATTTGACATCTGTACAGTTAAAGACAGAAATTAAATTTGAATAACCACTCTTGTGTTAGCTGCCTGGAAGTTACTTTAGGCAAATAGTGACTTGAAGTATTTAGGAGGTAAATACTATGTGCACACTGGAGCACACCTTCCAGTTCAGTTACATCCCAAAGCTATGAAACCTCTGTGCTCTAAGACTGAGCAATGGAGACAGAAAACCACAGAAAAGGGAGTAAAACAAGAGGCTTGCTTCCACATGAGCTCCTGGTCTGAGCTGCAATGCTGATGTAAGTGTATTTCTTATGTCCATGTAGCTATTTCAGCTGAAAATGGGATGAAATTTCCTGTGCACACTGTATGAAGATTGGAATAAGACGCTTGGTTAGTCAGAAGTAGAACAGTTTTTCAAAAAGAGAGCAAACCTGGCTGAGTCATCACCTCTGGGAAAGAAGGATTAGTGAAGCAGAAGCAGAGGATAAAGCATGGAGTAGGGGGGAAGATTAATGGAGACTGTTGCTGTGTTTCACTTTCCTGATCTTGCCTCTTCAGCAAAAGTTTACCAAGCTGCTATGATAATTTTTAGCTAGTTAGAAATTTCGAGAAGAAGGAGGAAATTTCAGCTTTGCTCTACACTGTTCCGTGCTCTGAGTGCTCAGCTTCCCATCCTTCATGCTACAGGGACACAGGAGGCTTTCAAACAAAGTATAGCTAAACCCTGAAGTTGAAGGCAATAGGTCGCTGTGATGAAGCTTTTTTTTGGTTTTATTTTTAGTAAAACATACATATATGCATGCCCTACACCTTACATATTTGAGGTACTGTGTTAAAAAATATTTTATTTGCAACTCATTACTCTGGCTGAAGAAAGTCTGGTTTTATTTTATCTTAGCGAAAAACCTTTCCATTTATGTTCTGGATATGTTTACATAAAATATGAATAAATATCTCCTACTGAGTATTCACAAAAGTTTCCCATTTCAGGGCTTTTTTCATTCCTTGAGTATTTTTTACATATTTTTAACACACAAACATTTTGGGATCTGTGCATTCTTCTTGCCAGCGCCATTATTCTTGTGCAGAGAGACCATTCATGTATTTTGTACCTGCAGTCCTTTTTGTGAAAACTCTTTCTCCCTGAGTATTAAGAACAAATTGATAAAAGGTAAAAGCTTAAAAATATTCCCAAGCTGCATGTAAAACAAATGGGATTTTTAAATGCTGAGTTGACATCCGTTCCCACCATGATTCTGAATGAGATGTAGAACGGAGCTCCTGACCACATGCAGTCATTTAACAGATCCCATGGCACTTTTTTTCAAGAGTAGAGGTGAAGGCTGCAATGTCATGGCTTAATTTCAACTGGATAATTACATTCTACCTGCTTAAAAATTCCTCACTAGTTTCTGTTAGAAAAGATATTCCTCATTTTTCCTCCTAAACTTTAGTGTTGTGCATTGCTAAAAGGCTTTTGCCCTTCACCAGAGTGGAAATGCCTGTTCCTGGACATTTCAGTAATGAGCGAAGCAATCGTGGACCTAATTTGCAATAAACTTTCCTAAAGCTTCTCAAACACCACAAGAATTGTGGAAACATAACAGATATTCCCTTCTGCCCCTTATAGACCATCCAGAGCACCTCCCTGTCCCATGTTTGAGAAGTGGTTTTGTGGCTCAGGTGTGAAACATTTTGTGTGCACAGGTTCTTACAGGAATTTGGTCTCAGTTTTTCTTCTCCCACCCATCTTTCCTTGTCATCAACAGAAGCAGGGAAGGGTGTGATGGATTCAGAGGTCCCTTTTAACCAAGGCAGAGGTGTTGTGTTGGTCTATTGTAGGACAAAGTGCTTTAAAGATCCTCTTTTAAGTGGCAGTCCCTGCAAGAACCTGGTAAGGGTTACGTTCTTTGACTGGACTAATGGAGTTTCTAGGTGTACCCCAAAGATTCCATTTAACTCCTCTGACGGACCCAGTTATTTAAGGCTACTTAAAACTTCTAATTGAATTTTCAAAGCAAAAATAATTTAATTGTGTTTTAAAGCCTTCAAAAGAAAAAGAAAAGGAGCATTATGTTATTTTTAAAGCTGCCTCATAACTGTGTAACTACAGTAACATACAGTGTAAATTCTGTCACTCCATTAAAATATACAGGAAAAAAGAGAGAGGTCATCTTTGCT
>NW_008585729.1:0-6329 GCF_000691845.1 Merops nubicus | reverse complement strand
CCTGCTGAATTCAAAACAACAAATTAAAATGTAAATTAAAGCCTCTCATTTCTGATTTTTGCGGATGCAGAAAGACTGTGAAGACAAACTTCAAAGGTTCTGATGACTGTCTCATTTTCTCCTAGGGAACCTATGAGCACCATTATAATGTGAGCAGAGATAAAAAACAGCCACTGGCTTCACTAGGCTATTGTACTTTCTTTTTCCCTTAAAACCAAACACCTAAGTTAAGGAAATCTAGAGAACTTGAAAGTCTTCCAACTGCTCTAGTGTTAAATGAGTTGGTTGAGGATGTTTAATAGATGGAGTCAAATTCTTTTTGTCTAGGAAGTTAACTGATTGAAATCTGAGAGTACTCCATTACTTCATGATTATTTTTTTACAAGGAAACAGAAATGCATTTGTAGTTGCCTGTGTTTTGAATACAACAAAAATACTTTCATTTGAGTCCAGTTGGCAGAAGTTATGCATGAATCAGAATTCTCCTATGCAATTCTTAATGTGTATTTTGTAAGCTGTATTCAAACTTGCTGAAAAAAGTTAAATAAAAATAGCTATGTTCCACAGCACCAATCTTATTTCTAGTTCTTTATTTAGACATGATGTATTTTGACTAATATACCAGTCAAACTGCATTTTCAGGTCCTTATATCTGTGTTTTGTTTTCCACATTAAGGAAAGTTGTAAATTCATTGCTTTCAATAGAGAGAACAAACATGTAATTTCCAGTTGTGCAAAAGTTTACACTTTGCAAATCTCTAAATTCTTTTTTCTAGCCCTGTTGAATAAACTTAAATTAACATCATTACAAATAAGTAAACATGCAAAAGAAGGTCTTTTTTTTTAAAAAAGAAAAAAAGTATTTCCTGCAAAAAAGTGTAATTCTTTGAAGGCAAAACATGGTAATGTAATATGTGGGCTGGTTGTGGAAGCACACATATTTCGTTACAAATATTTAGACCAATATTTTGGCTGTTGTCTTCTTTTTTCTTTTTTTTCTTGAAACAGTTTGCCCTCACTGAATACGGTCAGAATGTCCCATAAGGTGGCATGATACAGGGAAGGTGACCTCCACTTGTCCATCCTGGCATGCTGGAATGGAGACTGTTAATAAGCTGAATCTGGTTGCCTCCTCCTTCTACTCCATTTAGGTGTCTAATATTAAAACCAATCAGTACCTGCTGGGCTTTTAATTTAAAAATGTGAATGGAAACCTTTAAGCTGGGCAACGTATGAGCACCACATTCAGCAAGGCAGAAGACATCTCACACCCCCATGAGATTCAGAGCACCTTGCCAGGTAAAATCCAGACTTGCTGGTAAAATCATCCTGAAAAGGTGAGCCACAGCCAGACTGAGTAGTATATTTGGGTTATTTATCAAGCGTGGGGAAGAAATGGCATCTCTGAGGCATCACACGCCTTCCAGTTCTGAAGTGATTGGACATGACAAAAGATATAAACCTTCATTTGTCTCTCTGGCCTTTCTCTGTCTCCAGATGTGAAGGTTCCTTCTCTCATGATGCCACAGCACAAATCTGCTCTATTTTCCTCAGTCCCTTTCAGGGAAATTGGCTGTTTCCACATCACTATCTTGATAGGAAGTCATCTTGTCCTGTGGATCCCTGCTTCGTTTGCTGATTTGTCTAGGGGCTGTGCCAGAGCTCAGGATTTCAGTCTGCCTCTTAGATAATTAGGGTAATTCAAAGGTTGACAGACCCATCTGAAATACAAAAATTAGATACCATGTCAATAAACAATAGTTTGGGGTTGTGGTTTTTTTATGTCCTGAATAGAATATTACAATATTACTTACAATATATTCTGAATGATGTGCTCTGCCTGTAACATTTGCAACTGCTAATAACTTCTGGGAGGAACCTGTCATTCAATGTGCAAAACCTCATTCTTGACCATAAAACAGTGGGCAAGTTGAAGCTGATAAGTCGTCTGCAGTTAGCAGCAGCAGGCTGTGATATTTTTTATTTTTTTATTTTTTTTTTTTTTTGTTCTTGGTAGTTTTGGTTTTGCATGGATCCCTGCAAAATTAGATTTTTATTTAATCAGTCTGCTTATGTATCTTAAATGGAAGAAGTAGCATGGAGCTCTCACTGCTTTGTAGGTTTGCTGGATTTACCTCTGCTAAGTCTCCAGAAGTCACAAAATTCTGCATTTTAATAGTTCTATAGCCTATGCATGTGGTTCTTTATGGATTTAAAGTTGCCTTTGAAGGTCATGAGAACACTAGATACAGCTAATAGTGTCTGTGTTCACTCTTTTGTCAGATCAAAACTACGCTGGCTTGTGATACTCAGTTTCTAGGTTGTGCTTTCCAATGGCACAACAATAGGTGGCACTCCAGTGTGTCATAGTAAACAACAAGCACTGACATCTTAGTGGTTTTTAGAAGATTTTTGCATTGGTAATGTGTTTTTTTTTTAGTCTTTCCACTGATTTTGCTGGAGATAAAGAGGACTTGTCATACTACCTGTCTTCAGTTGCACTTTATCTGTGCTGCTGTGATTCAGCTGGAACAAAGTTGACTGTTCCCTCATGACATATTAAAGAGGAAGGTGGCTTTCTCCTGAAGTTCATGTACTTCGATTAGATTTGAGTCATACCAGAAATGTTTTTCTCTTTATTGGATGCCTCTGTCACCTGAATAATAATGTGTGTTGCTTCTTGTTCTTCAAGGAGCTGCAGAATTGGGGCTTATGCTCCATCCTGCTCAAGTCCTGTTCCTTGTGTTCTCTGCATTGTTGGCACCAGGTCTTTTTCATCTCCCAGTGTCTGGCTTGCTGCCCTTTTTTCTGTTTGCATGCCCATGTTCTGTTCATGCTGATGAGAGGTCTTTTTCATGGCAGCTCCGTTTTTGAGGTTGGACCTTGCATTTTACAAATGGTCCTTCCTCTGCTTGGAGCATCCCTAGTTCTCTAGGGCTGCACTCAGGTGTCAGATACCGCATACCTGTGACACCATAGTAAACAGCACTTGTTTTGGTTTTAGTTCCTTTGTTTAAAGTAACATCCTTCTGCCATAATTGTTCATCAGATTCCTTTTTTTTCTCTCTCAGCTTTTGGAGTGAGGGGCTTTTTGGTATTAGTTTGGCAGGAGAAGGAATGTCCATACTATGCAGTGCAACATGTCATAGATTATGACATGTTGGTAGCACTAATTAAATCACTCTGGAATTGGAATTAACTTAGTGTTGCATTCAAACTAATTGTGCTGAGAATCAAGAGTTGTTATTTTTAGGACAGAAATTACAGTATCCTAACTACACTTTCTTTGGTCTGCATACAATATGGGTTACGTTCTCCCTGCTGCCAAAAGCCAACTCAGAATTATGTATGTCCATGATTGCAGAGTTGAGACTTAGCTGACACATGGAGCTTACATTCACTTTCTGAAAAGGGATTAAATTCCTCCCATGGACTAATGTTTCAAGGTAAATAAGCAGATTATATAGAGATTGTCACTTAAAATGAAAAGTCATAACAGCCTCTGAACTACATAACACTGCTGAGGACACTCTGAGCATCAAATTTATTCTTTTAAAAACTGAATCACAACTTTCCTAATTTTGAGAGTTCATTAAAACTTATCTACTTAATTAAAGGCACGTGTCCCTATATAGAGACAGACAAACAAATTAACATAATATGCCTCAGCTTCTCCTGAGGAATGTAATATTCTTATCTTCAGAACACTAATTGCTGCAGTTAGGGTTTTGTTAAAAATGAATGGATATTTGCTAAGAGTACAAGTTTAACAGATGCAGGAAACGGGAGTGACTACAACAGTGTTCTGATGCTCAGATGAAACAAGGTATTTAAATGTTAATACAGTGTTTTTCTAATATGAGGAAAAATATCAGTTTAGCAAATTAATCCCAGTGCATTGATGTCTTTCATGGGATTGTAGTGCTTTGTTAATCTATCATATCATAGAAAGATTCAAAATAAAAGCTATTTCTATCACAGTAAACTGTAGCAACATGTGTAATAACAGGGAAGATTAGCTCCTGCCTACACAATCAGGCAATGTATTGACTTAATACAGTTCATGCACAAACATAATAAATGAGAATTCATTATAATATGCATGCAGCCATCTTGAATGCACTGATTAGCAGAACATAATGCAGTTAAACATAATCATATATATTTGTATTTTGTCAAGTACAAATTAAGTCAATGTATTTCAGTGTTCTGTATTAGCTGTATTAAGCAGACAGAAGAACTAACTGATGCTTATTTCAGTAAATCCTTCCTTACGTTGACAAGTAAACATTTCACAGACCATAGATCTCCTTGAGGAGAAGCAGGGCATGTACCAGAACAGAAGCAATCTATTAAAGGGATGTATTAACAGCTTAGAACATTATCAGTAGCAGTCGGCAAGGTGCCAGTAGCAGCTGGAATGGTTTTTCTTGGACACTGGTGGGAAGCCATGTCAGCTGGGACATGGATAGACTGGTGACACTGTTTACCTAGAACTTCTCTCAGAGTATTTGGCTTTGGTGTGGGCAGTCTTCTCACTCCCATATGACTGTGCAGTGAAAGACTGGCCTGAGTCTTTTAGCCAGAGAAGTGCTGGAGAGATGAGATCCCTGTCTCCTGGGAGATATATGTTGCTCTGTTCACACTCAGGGATTTTATAACTTTATTTCACTGGTCTTGGTGTTGTCTACTTGTCCCAAGTGCTTGATAAAGATGGGAATGTAATTGCAAAATCTTTTTAACGTGGCTCACCAGCCAAGTTCCTTGCTAGTGATGTTAATGTCCCTCAGCTAGTCCTCTTTTACAGGCTATAGATGTAAGAAAAGCTGGTCCAAGATTTCCCAGCCTTGCTGGATGCACCAAGGAGTCATGAAGAGCTTCTCTAGGTCATGACACAAGTGTGGCTGAGGACTCTTCTTGATCTTCTTAAATGTACTTCACTCTCTTTATTTATTGAAAATTAAAAATAAACCAAATGACAACACACAAAAAGCAAAACTAAAAAATCTAACAAACCCTAAACTGTAAATACAAGTAATAGGAAGAGATATCTCTGTTTCTTGGGAGATGTTTCCAAGTAATTTTGAATTTGCCACTAATTGGCTTGGTGCTACTGAGCTGTCAGGGTAGTTCCCTTCATCAGGGCTGGACTATTAAACTCAGTTTACTGAGAGAATCTTCTGTGCAGCACTGCCTAATAGAGCACTTACCAATCATATCAAAAGATCTGGTAATGCCCAGATTTTTGTTAAGCAGCAAACAGATTTGCGTTTGGTAGCACAAACACGTGAACTCAGACAACAGGTTAATATCAATGACCATTGTTGTATGGTGCTGTTTTAGATTTGTGGCCAAAACATTGCTGATAATCCAACATGGTTTAGTTATTGCTGAGCAGTGCTTACACATCATCAAGCGCTTTTCTGTTTGTCAGGCTGCCCTGTCAGGGAGCAGGCTGGGAGTGCACAAGAGTCTGGGAAGGAACACACCAGGACATCTGACCCCAACTGACCTAAGGATATCCCTTACCCTATGATGTCCTGCTCAGCAGTAAAAGCTGGAGGAAGGAGGAATGTTCAGAGTTATGGTGTTTGTCTTCCCAAGCAACTGTTCTGGGAGAGTAAGACCTGCTCTCCTGGAAAAGGCTAAGCAGCTGTAGATATATATTGTTTAAAAAGAGGGATAGAAGTATCTCGGAGCCCTTAATGAAAACTTCCAGTGGCAGCAAATAGATGACTACATTTTCTTTTGCACTGAAATTCAAGCGTACTCAAACATTACCCACCAGCTGAAAGGCAATTTGAGAGAAGTAACAGCATCCTTGGTGTCACGGGAGCCAAGATTCACAGTCAGAACTGAGGGGCTCCCTGACTGCTGCTGCCGAGCTAGACAGTTCAGTGACACATAATTTACAGGATAGAACTCTGCTATATGAGTTATGCAAATGACTCCAAATTTTTATTCTGCCATCAATAATACAGCAATTTTAGGAACTCCTAACTTGTCCAGTAGGAGAGGGGTTTATGTGGCATATGGAAATGAATGAGCCACACGTGGTTCTCTTGCTTAAAAAAGAGAGATTTAGGCTGTGTGCTTAGCCTGTAATATTCATGTGTCACACAGGATTTTTATAAACAGTACAATATCTGCCCCTGGTATTGAAGGTAAGAGGTTCCCCACTTGAGAAAAAGCGGGACCACTTTCTGGTTTCTTGCTAGTTTTACCTTGTGCAGTCATCTTGTTTTGAATCTTCCTTAAAATAACCCAGTTCTGTCAAAATAGGCAGTCTAACCATTTTGTGTGGAGAAGCTACATTCATATAATATAAA
>NW_008585728.1:0-855 GCF_000691845.1 Merops nubicus | reverse complement strand
CCCGGTCTCCCCGGCCCAACCAGCCCCCTGGTCCCCCCCCCAGTTCCTGCAGCTCCGCAAATCCGTGGTTCTCACCAGCAACTTTGCCAAGTCCGTGGTCAACCTGGCTGACATGGTGAGAAGGGTTGTCCCAAGTGGGGGAGTGTCCTTGAGTGGGTGGGTCCCTTGGGGGCTTTGTCCCTGTCACCTGGGGGGGTCATTCCCAGGGGTTTGTCCCTGGTGGGCTTATCCTGGAGCAGGGGAAGTTGTCCCCAGTACCTGGTGGGTTTGTCCCCACAGGGTTTGTCCTTGGTGGGATTATCTTCTGGGGAGGGGGTTGTTCCCAGGGGGTTGGTCCCAAGGGCAGGTTATCCCCAGGGAGTTTGTCCCCATGCTCTGGTGAGTTTGCCCCTGGTGGGATTGTTCTCCAGAGTTTTGGCCTCCTGGGGGCTTGCCCTTGAGGGGACCAGCAGCTGGTGGGTCTGTCCCTGGCATCTGCTGGGTGTGTCCCTGGGGACCTTTGTCCCTGGTTCCTGGTGGGTTTGTCCCAGGGAGAGTCTGTCCTCTTTGGGCTGGTCCTCAGCAGCTGGTGGGTTGGTCCCTTGGGGGTTTGTCCCACTGGATGTTTTCCCCAGCACCTGATGGATTTGTCCCCAGGGGGTCCACCTGGAGAGTTTGTGCCACCGGTGCTTTGTCCCCAGGGCACTGTCCCTAGGGCAGGTTGTGCCCGGCTCCTGGGCTCGCCCCTGGTCCCTGCTGGGTTCGTCCCTGGGAGGGTTGTCCCCAGTTGGAACTGTCCCCAGAGGCTGGTCCCTGGCCTCGGATGGGTTTGTCTCTGGGGGGTTTGCCCCAGGGAGGGGTTTCATCCCGGGCCCC